>NC_137213.1:21365479-21667979 GCF_949987685.1 Ammodytes marinus | reverse complement strand
AAGGACACTTCGACATGTGGCGGGTAGGCGGGGGATCGAATCTCTGACCCTACACTCCAGAGGCAACCTCCCTGCCCACTTCGCCACTGCCCAATAGTACCTAATTCTCAAAGACTAGCGCTAATTGCCGCAGGCAGTTATAGTGGTGCAAATTACTGCCTCCGAGAGGCTTGTACTAAAAAGACGCTATTTGTCTCCCTCTTTTCTCTCTATGTCTCTGTCCGTCTATCTCTCTCTCTTCAAAGCTTGTGAGTTTTAAATGATAATATTGCAATAATATTGAGTTTTATAATGGGGGAAATATACAGGGAGGGGGAGAGTGGGTTGTGAACATATAGGTTTTCCAAAAAGAAAACAAGAGGAAAAAACCAGTTCTGATGGAGCTCAGGATTATTCAATAAGTGCTGCTTTGTTACAAACAATGTCACAGTATAAACTTGTGATCTGTGTGTAACAGCGGACCTGTGTGGATGTGAAGCAGATTATAGAAGATTCATCACAATGAAATCCTGGCTGATCGCATCCAACCGCACCTTGCGTAAAAGCGCACAGTGCCGACTGAAACAGTTTTGCCTGGGAAGAGATCTGCTTACTCAAATAATGAGGGCAACCTGCACCCAGCATTCAAACGTTGTGGGCATGATAGCAAAGGCATGTTATTAGTGCACATTCCTTTGTGGATACGGTTTTAAAATTGGGCAGATTGCGGGCCAATATTTCACCGCAAAACATCAAGCTATTAGCGCACCGATCCATTCTTAGTGGATCTGGCCCGAAGAGTAGTTCATAAAACAAATTTAAAAGTCAACCTGTGATGGATGTTTCTAAGAAAAGAAGACAACAATCTTTAAAGGTTGGTTAAACAGTGTATGATTAGATGGCATAACTGTTGGCAGTCGATTATTTCGTTTTGTTTACATTTATTCCGAGTTTTACAATTAACATTTATTTTATTTCTGCAATGGCAAACCAACTAATATTTAACTCAGAACATCTGAGTTTGTTTGGTGGCAGAATGGCTGTACTCCAACATTTCTATGGCAGTCAGCATTCAAGCTTTGATTCGTAATATTCCTCCCTGGTTTTGAATCCTCAACACACAAGCTGCAGGGACAAGTTGTGGCCAGAAATGGTTTAAACTACTAGGGAAAATATTTGATGAATAGAAAAAGGCAACCGTCAGACTTACACGATGTAATCATACATATAAAGATGGCCTCAAGAAGAAAGTGACTGTTGGCCTTTCACACCTTGTAAGATATCCTTTATCCATACAGCTGACTACCATCTGAGCAAAACTAGGTTAATATTGTGTGTATGAATGTTGGATTGTGGGTATGTAGGCAGGTGTCTGCTGACTACACTAAAACTGCTCCTGAAGTGAGACTGGTGGCAATTTACCAGACATAATGAGACTTTTAAGTGGTAGACTTTCCCATATAACATTTTACATGCATTATTTGTAGGTGAAAATACCGTTATACTAATCTTTGCATCTTTGGTTTACTGTAGTCAAAATAAAAATCACAAATAAAGTCTGTAGAAACAATTGAGGGGAAAAGCCATTTCCTACATCATGACACCAAACCATTAAAAGAAGACAAGGCTGACAAATAGCCTTCCTAACTGATGCATGGCGTCCGTTGAGGGGACTACTATTATTATTATTATAGTAAGTTGACTGTGTGGTATTAAATCGAAGGAATTGTAGAGGTTTCAATCATATTTTGGCCTACTTCTCAATGGGAATAAGTATGACAAAGCATGTTGACGTGAATATCATCATCATCATCATCTTTATTGGCAGACTCATGGTCTGCCAACACACACAATAAATAAAGACATAAACACAAGAATATATATAAAAAAAGAGACATCACAACAGAGATTTGTACCAGAACTTCCATAAGGAAGACTGGTATCGCACACAACTACATGCAGGATTCACCAGCATCTGCACAAGACTGTTCTTGCAATCGTTTAGGCGGAGAATAAATCTGTACATTATGTGTCTCAAGAGAGCTTCAAAGGTGTAAACATTAATACTGCAGAACAATTGACTGGCACTAGTAGATCTGGGCTTTTTTAACAGGATCCTCATGGCATCGTTATAGGCCACTCGAAGTTTCTGTAAACTTGCTCTCTTGTACTTACACCACAATGAAGCGGTATACAAGGGAGTACAATAGGTTTGTTTTTAACAACATCAGAGCACATATGAAATTTTCTATAATTATTCAAACTGTTATTATTCAAAGTCAATATTTTTAGAAACACTGTGTGCTTTTATGTTTGCTGGCAAACAATGATGCCACACATGTGAGCCCCGCTCTCTTCTTAACACAGTGTGTAGATGATTGCCGGTTTCAACAAGTAGTGTGCAGCAGTCAGGATTTCATTGTCCATGTATTTCTCAAATGGATTATTTGGGGCTCAGTCTGCTATGAGTTCATCTCCACCAACACAGCTGTAGCAGAAGGGAATATTTTCACAAATAAAAAGATATCATTCAGTGTTGTAACTGTTCTTAAGCATTATACTGCCACTCTATGTCTATTTACTTTTTGCTAAATGGTAGCCCATGTGTACAAAAACACCAACATTAACTTGGTGTACTGCAGGGATCCACTACTGAGCTGCTACTGAGTGTGACCAGCCAAAGCGGTCTTGGTCTCTGGCAAACGAATGAGGCAAACAAACATAATGCCAGTTATAAAAGTTGAAAGATTTATTGTGGTGTATTGCCCCCGAACTGTAAATAGCTGAGCCAGTAGACATGTGTGAAATATGTTTAATATGTCTCTGGAATAGTCTTTTGTGGTCACTTCTTAGCTGTATTGGCAAGATAACTCACCCATGCTAACCACATTCTTTTTTTCAATACGTTTTAAATTATTTAAGACCATGTACTTTTCCTTATAAATAACTGTCAGTATTTTGAACCCCATCTTTAATAGGTGTTAATTCTTATAATAATAGCCCTGTCCTAAGTATTAAGTAATATTAGTATTACGTGACTCGTGATCTAAACATTTATATTGCAGAAGGTTTACAAATCTCATTAATACATTTGCTGTTACCGTCCACTGCTTCTGCTACTGTCTTTTACACGAAGCAGCCTCTAAAACTGTAATTATAGAATATGTTTCAGCTCATCACATCACTGTATGTATTTGGCTTTATTTTTCTACCGTTGCTCATTATTTTATCCTCCAGAAAAAAAAGAAAAAGAGAAAAAACTCACAAGAACCTTTCAAACTGTCAGACCTTATTGACCTCTGTCCGTGCCAAACAGTTTATCCTGCATCTGCATCAACTTAACCTTGTCAGGCTCCAGCCTTATTACCAACTCTGTTTATTCCATACATTACTAGCGCATGCAGATGGAGAATGTTCGGCAAAATCAGTCAGGCATAACTAATCACTCTTGCAGATTGGGTCCTGGTTTTGACAGGTAGCTCTGGTGGCTAGAGTGTATGATTATGTGCATAAATATCAGGGTGTGCACAGGTTGCCATTGTCCTCGCTGGTAACTCTAATAAACAGCCTCAGAGGCAAGGTCAGGACATTAACCCCTCATTTTTCCAGACTGCTGGACATGTGTTTTAAGTTGTGAGAAGTCATTTGAAACAACTTTTAAAAAAAATGTCCACACATATATCCTGCCTTTGTAGGAGGCTTACAAAGACTTTTACTGTTTAATTTGTGAGAATCAATACAGTTATTTGATTTCAGCTACGATTAAGAGCTATTGCAGGGTGGATGAGCTGTAGGCCATAGCTCAACCCTGCAATAACTCTTGATTCTTAGATCATTCTCAGATCCAGAGTGAAATATTCCTAGAATTCAAATTTAAATGCTTTTAATAATTTTTAATTTTGATAATTGATTTGATTAGTGTCACAGATTATTTGTTGAAGGACTATTTCTCCAGAGTTTTCTATTCAAACATCCAATCCGGAACACAGATAGAGTAGAGCTGTTGTAATTGATGCCTTTAGACAAGAGATGCAGTCTGCTGCTGTCTCATCTTAGGCAGAGAAGTTCTTCCTAGGGGAGACATTATTCTGCAAGTACGTTTTTCACTGCAGAGTAGTCTGGCATGACCACTTCCGCCAGCGTCTATTCGCCTGCGTCGAAAAGCTACGCAGCCCTGACGCAGCCCCCTCCTTTCCCGGTTGCTGGCTTTCCCCTATTGCGATCCCCCTCAAATTCGGAAACAATTCACTCACAGTCAACCCGTGTGCTTATGAGCAGCGCTCTCTCTCACACACACACACACACACAGGGTGTGAGAAGTCACATTACTGTAGACAGAAATAAAGTGTGGCGATACTTCGGGATAATAATATTGGCGGCGGCGGTCCGGGATGCATCCTAGCTTAGCCTAGCTGTCCAACTTCATTGTACAACTACCCCCGGGCAGAAATACCCTCATAAACTCTGGAAAATGAAGCGTGGGGGTTTGAATTGAGCACCGGACCTTATAACCGGCTAGATTAAGATCCGCCGTTCCCTTTCTTTGGTGAATTAGGGACTATGCAGCGGTGTTTTAGCGACGGGGAAAGATTCCAACGGCTTCCACTATCACCTAGCAACTACGGCTACTTGCTGCAGTTGGTGTAGCGCTCACAACGTCAAAACCCTGTTCTGCCTGTAAACAGACGGACTACGGCTCTGACTACAGCGATAGGAGGTGGTGACATAAGTTCTCGAATGCTAAAAATTCTACTCGACCGCCGTAGCCGTCCTCTCAACCGCCGATGATAATGTTACCAGAGATAACACTACGTGGGTGGCTAGTTAACTCCGGTTAAGTTATCCCGTGAGCTCCTCGGGGGCTAAAGTGTATGGTGTCTTGACATGCTGGTTAGAAAGCAACACACTATGTATATTCCTTTTGTCTTTAATAGTTTTTGTGTGGCGTTTGCGGGTTTAGCCATTTCTCTGACAGTCTCTGGACGTGAAGACGTTCCATCAAAATAAGTCTCCCCCCGGCACTATTTTGCAGAACACCGCTGCTGCTTCCCGGGGTTAGCCCCGCCCTAGATGATTGTGATTGGTTTAAACAAATACAAACAGGCTAGCCCAGTTTCCCCACCCGAATAGACGGCTCTAAACAGAGTGCTTCCAGACCCTACTACTTGCTGTAGTTTGGTCTGGCTTTGCGAGACTACTGCAGAGTGGCTCTCTTTTTGTATGGCTCCAGCCTGACAATTCAATACAGTCTTTATTTTCATACACTGTGCCTGGCAGCAAAATCACATGGTCTCAGCAGCACTGAGTGTAAATGAGGCCCAGCCATTGTTGTACATCACATAGAGACCATGGTCGAAAAATCGCACAGTTTTCAATTATTCAAATGCACGACACATTTTTGAGCCCTCATACTTTTTGAATTAGGGAATGGTGTACCACCTGCTATGCTACAAATCAAAATTACCAATTTTTCACAGTTTGGAAGTATATCCTTTTCAGCATTGTATCATCTTTGCTTCCTTCACTGTTATACACTTTTTAAATCAAAAATAAGATTGCTTTGAGTCAATGTGACCCAGTACTAGGTCCATCCGCTGCAAAACAGCATTTTCTTATAATATGAGTAGAACATCTCATTTCATACTTTTCTCTCTAATACCAAACTTCATAATCCAACAGCAGCCATTTTTTTGGTGAGAATTCCATCTGCAGGGATGGGTGCATGATACTGTATAAAGATAGAGGAGCTATTGTGAGTGTCCTGCCTTCATTACACTCCTATTGTGTATGCACTTTTAGGGAGAGTAGATTGGTCTTCCTCAAGTTGTCCACCCACAATTCCAGCTGATCTGAAGTATCGTCCTAACTTACCGCTATTTTGCTGCTTGACCCTATAGGTGATTTTCTTCACCAACTCACCACTACTAATGACAATTTACTGCAAGCATTTTCATTTGAGATGGTTACAGTGTGTCTCCATACTGCACATTGAAAATCCCATTTTCTAGTCCATCACTCGTGCAATGTCAACAACACTTAATGACTCACCAAGTTGACTTGAACACCCTACAAAGATTACAGGTGATAGCGAGCTGACATGCATGTGCCATCATGCACAGCTTCTGTTCCAAAACAGGAAAAAAATGTGTGCAAGTTTTATTTGTTATATTTTCTAACAGTTTGTGTAAATAATACCTCAAAAATCTAGCAAACCATCTATATATGTTGATGAATCTTATTAGGACAACTTTAAAGTAAAATAAAAATGTAGCCTTGATTTGTTTTGGACTGACGTTGACTTTCAAATATGCTCTGCATGTGGGCAAAGGACAGAAAAGGCAGAGGCGACAAGTAAGACAAATCTGTACTTGACAAAATCCCTGATTCACCAGACTGAGCAGTAATTTAGAGAGCTATCTTTCAACAACTGGCTCCGCAAACTATTCAACATGCTGAATTGGCTTTGTTGCTGTAAAACGGGCCGACCAAATACCATGCGACAAATATATATATATATAATAAACGGTTGGCCACACACAGCCACTTGGCACAAGCAGCTGACGGTGGCTGTGTGTGCCAGGGCCAAGGATTTAAAGTGAATACGGTGTTCTAGGTGTGCGCCCTCTTCATTCATTGGTAATCATTCATGATGTGAAAAGTTTTTTTCAGGCTATTGTAAACTGCAATATAGCGAATATGGCCACTACACCACAATCACGTAGCAGCCAAGAAATGTTCCTGGGGTTTGGTCTGGTCATACTGTGGAAAGAATAAGGATGGTCGATGGAGGTCCTCATACATTTTGTTTATTATTTTGTGTAAAAAATCAGGACGTGTGTACATGTGGGAGTTATATACATCTGAGTGTGTGTGTATTTATGGGAAATCTATAAAAGCAAAAGGATGGCACTTTGAAGAAACCTGATTAGGTTTGAGTTAAGCTCAGAAATCTAGATTCATTTGAGAGGTGCTCTGCTCCTCTGCCATTACCTGTGCCATTTAGTTAAGAAATAGCTGCTCAGCCCCATCATGTCAAGGCTAATCTAACATAAACTGATACAGGCTTGTGTATTGGTCGCTTTTGTATACCACTGATGTGAGGTCCTGCTATGTGAAGTAATTAACATCTACAGATGTATCTGGAGGAACATTCCTCATCGTCATGGTGTCTGAATGAATGATTTTTAACAGGTACAGGGATGAAGGAGAGATTTAAGACGGAAAGTATGTATGTGTGGATATGGATATGTGAGTTGTACAAATATGGAGATATGGACGTATGAATTGTGTTGATGCATATGGTGGATGTATTTTTGTATGGATGTATGTAGTGGATATTTCATTTCATTTTTCGTTTTGATTTTTGTTTATCCTCAGGAGACCAATTGAGGGGTGGCCCTCATTTGCAATGGCGTCGAGTATATATGGATATATGGATTGTATAAATATATTAAAAAAAAATATATATATATTTATATATATATATATATATATATAAAACAAATTATTATAAAGTTATTGAGCTGTGGAAAAGGGGTAGGATCAAATAAGTTTATACTTCTTCCTACTCCTTTTCAGGCATATCAATTCAATATGTTATTTGTTTATTTTTTTGTTTATTTTTTGCTTATTTTTATTTGTGAAATCATTTGAACATATATTTTTTTTATTATTGTATTTTCATGCTTTTAATTTTTTTTTTTTTTTTGATATGTCTGAAATAAAATTGAATCAATCAATCAATTAATCAATCAATCAATCAATGCAGGTTACACGCTGTATAAATAGGACTTTACTCAGTCGTCAGTGACATGGCCTGTACAATTGAATTAATTCTACTGACATTTTCTCTTTTAAAAAAATCAATAATTTGCTCCATTGTAGTCTGAGGTTATACATTTTAAAAGTTAGTCATTAGGGACTGATGGGTACTACTCGTGTCTTTCTGCCAGTCATTCTTTAACAAATCTTTAGCCCATCTGAGAGCTATTCGTGTCTGTGTATATGCATGCATGCTTTCACCTATCGACTCCACTGTTTGCGAGCATGTGTGCTTCGGCACTGACATATTTGCATTCCCCTTTATTCACCACAGGCATTGGGTTTGAGAGAGACATGTTTCTAAGAAGCGCCAAAAGGACATGTGCTTTCAGCTATGTTCTCTTATCTTTCTTTACCCTTTGTGATGGCATGTAGGGGGACATTTTCATTCGCTAAACTTACCCTAGTAGTAAGGGTGCAGCTGAAGTGTTTTACAAAATGGCAGATCCATGAAAATGGTTAGAGATAACTATGACTTGATTCTTTCTTTTTTATCGAGTTACACTCCTCCACTTAAAGATACATATTATGTCACAGTTCTAATGGATAATCAAAACCTAATGTCTCAACCACTGAAGGCCTGTGCTTAGCCAAATATATTTTGCCTTTGGGGTGGAGTGTCTTAAATAAGAGCAACTTGTGTTGATAATGTAGTACGAATCAAATATTGCCTTTTTCGAAAAAATGCCTGTAAACTCACTTTCTACCAAGGTGTATTCATTGTGCGTTCTTTGATTATTTGTGGGCTTAGGCAGATCGGTTTTGAGCTGTGCATCCGCATATCCCCCAGCCTTAAATGTAAGCTCAATAAGCCAGCCTTTACTCCAAAGATTCGTGATTTTCAAAAAATCAATCTGTTCAACTACTCCCATCGGTATAAAATCTAGTTATGAATGAATGAGTGTGGATATTCGGCCAATCCTAGGACTTTCATTAAAATGATTTTTTTTATGCTCTCCCATTTATGTCACATAGGCACCCACCTATCAAACATATCATCATATTACTTACTAGTCTCAAATCAGGACCAGCCTGATGCCGTGAAGTTTTCCATTCCAGAGTAATGCCCCTTCTGCAGTATGGTATCTATCTCCAACACAAGATAGTCCAGATGTTGCCAGCTTGCATTAAGAAATGACGGATCATCACCATTAAGTAGAGAGTTAATCCTTTCATATGGAAATGTAATATTAAAAATGTCTATACCACAAGGTAGCAGAGTGACTACCTGGAATCCATTTCCCAGCCAGAAGCAATCATTTATCAAGCAATTAATATTTCAGACAGGGAACTGACACGTCTTTACAAGTTCAATTCACCAAGGAGAGGCACAGACCTTTCCTGATCTTGATCATGAATATATTCCTGAGCTTATTTCCGAAAACCATAGATAAACCATATATGTCCTGGAGTAAAGTCTGACCCATCACTTTGATTCTCCATGGTGGTATTCCTGGATTACTTTGCTATTCGTCTAGCAGACACAATTTGCCTTTTTAATAAAGACACAAAAATATGTATTGATATGTAGCCCATCTTTTAACAGGGGCGTTGGGTTGAGGTCCTTTCACATAACCCGACAACAAAACTATCGACCAGTCAACTGAGCAAACTCCATTTGGGAAAAAGTTATTCTTCCTCTCAAACTATACCAGGAGGAAATGTACGGTGGCCCTGAGAGCTCACAGCACTGCAACATCAGAAAACACATGCAAGAAGAGAAAACGCAAGCAAATTAAGAAAACATCTTCATCAATTTGACAACACATGCGCAGCATTTAGAAAACACACATGCAAGAAGACAAAACACAAGCAAATTAAGAAAATATCAAACTGAAAAAATTTGACTTGAATGTTCCCACATTTCATTAAGATTGATGCCACAGGATATTTTTTCCAATTCAAAATATTGACTCAAAGTATGAGAGAATAGTCTTCACCTTGCCGTACATTTTGTAGAGAAGATTGTTATCAAAGAAAAAACACTATTTTGAACAAGCGTATTCAGTAAGTTAAAAATAATTAACCCACACTTTCAACTTTGCTCTAACAATTCATGGCATCTTCAAATGTCACTTAATTCCAAGTAAAAAGTCAAATTTCACTGACTTCAGTTTTTTTGTGCCAGGAATGATAAAAAGAGCTCTTATTCCCTGCCAAATGGAGCTGTTTGTTTTTAACCTATTCAGAATTGTTCAAAGGAATTGCAAGAAACACTCTTTAATATCCTCTTTACCTTGATCTCTACTGGCAGGGAGAAAGACTAAATGTGACAGGGTAAAAATAGAGAATTAAGTTGAATAAAAAAGAGTGGACGTTTGTGTGTGTGTGTGTGTGTGTGTGTGTGCGCGCGCGTGCGTGCGTGCGTGCATGCTTGCTTGCGTGCGTACGTGTTTGTGGTGGGCGGGTGAGTGAGTGAGATGGAGTGAGAAGGTGGGAGCAAGAAGTTATGGAACAATGAATTTGCAGTAAGCTAATGAGCGTACCAAGGGGCACATTAGTTATTTATTTCCTGGGCTTTTTGCGTTAAGAGAAGGGCACAGCAATTAGCTTTGAGGAGATGACATCCCTAAGCGCCCTTGTGCTCAGCTGCGAGGGGCAACACAAGAGCCCTGTCTGAAATGCTAAACAACCTGTAGGGCTCGGCACAAAGGGGAAGGGGAAATAGTGCCACGTGTGTGACCTGCCGTGACATCTCAAAGCAGTCGGGCCAGCTGGAGCTACATTATGTGGGAGTGATAGAGATAGATAGTTGAAATCTGCCGCACATAGAAAAAGAGAAAGGTTTTGTGGACTGATGGCTTGGAGGATGTATCTCTGCGCATGAATTTTTAAATGAATCTTACTTCAGCTCACAACAGAACGCGGTCATGTTTTTCTCTTAGTGTCAATTCCATTTATCAAAGAAGAAAACTATTGCTAAGTGCAACCTTTTAGATTGTAATTTCTGGCACAGGAAAAAAAACATTCTGATCAATAATTTATCATCAAAGAATGAGATGACAAATGATGAAATAATGAGGTTTGAGGAAAAAAATAACAAGAGCTGGCACGGTATATGTGGGATGAGGGCCATTTCTAAAGTAACCCCTAGATAACAAGGCTAGACATGATGCACACACACATAAACTCAGATATATGCAAATCCTCAACAATGCATTGCCTTTAAATCAGACTTGTTAATATCATTATGGAATAGTCTAATCCAAATATTGTGCAAACAACAACAAAAACATACAGGTAATGGTAATTACCTGGTATTAAAAAGGGAACACATCCAGTCCACCTGGTGATACAAATAGAATAAGATAATATAATAAAAAATAAAGATCAAAGGAGTACAACTCTTGACTTCCACACCAGCTATTCCTATGTGTGCACCCTCATTAAATGAGGTGTTGTGCTCCAAACCAGAGAGGATAGAGCCTTGTTTGAAATGTCAGCCTTCTAAGATATTAATTGGGGCTGAGGCTCTCCAATCAACGGAACAAAACAGAGCGTCCACAGAGGTGAGTGGTAACGAGCTGAGCTTTGTATGCAGGGGGAAGTTTTCCTGATTGAAATTACACAGCGGTCTCTGACCAGACCGTAAACATGGTGATTTACTCCATAATAAGTGCAGCATCCTCCTAGTTTTCACCACTGTGTGATTTCAAAATAGGAAGGTTGCCAATTGCCATTGTGTGCTTTAATATTAACATTGGCCCTCCCTGTAGAGTATGCATGTATATGGAATCTTATCGGTTTGCTTTGCTTTGTATAACAGACATATTATCTCTGAAACACAATTACATAATATTTCATGGCTATGGCCACTTAAGGAGACTCCCAATGCTTGCTGCATTAGTCCTAAATAACAACTATTGTTTTACCATTTAATCACGGACCTGATTACCTTTAAAACAAACTCCATTACAGACCTGAACTGACCACCGCAACAGACTACATATATGATCAGCCTTTATTCAATAATGCGTATAGCTTTCAAAAGGTGTCCTTTCAAATCAGAGATTATTGCAATGAGAGGAAATCACCTACAACAGCACCTAACTACCAAGCAATCTAGGAGCAATGGATTGTAAAGCGTAACAAAATAGGAGGTGGAAAACAGGCAGGTGGTTGGACTGTTGTATTTCTGCGGGCTAATTATTATCATTGACTCCTATGTGATTAAATGATTACCTACAATCTAAATACTGGTTGTTGAGTGTTATTGTGTTGCCATTCCATATAAGAAATGCAATTATGCAGGGGCTTTTCCTCAACCTAACTCACCGTTAGCATAACAAACTAATTTCTGTGATTTTTTCTCTTTTTTGGGCTTTTTATTTTTACTCTAGAAAGGACGGGAATAGCTGGCCTTATTACCAATTTTTACCTTGCAAAAATCATGAAACAATGCCGTATGGCAGTGCATTGCACACCCACTGAAATATAACTGATACACACAGTAAAACTATAAAAGCTGCTTTTTGTGTTTACAGGAATACCTTTATGTACGATCATAAAATTAACAGTATTCCCAAAGCCTGTGTGTCTGCACATTTGGCAACATGGAGGATGAGATAACTCTCTAGAAAGAGTGGTACCGTAAGGTGAACATGCCCCATTTATATCCCTGTTCGGGATCCTGCAATACCCCCTAATGCCAAGCCTGAAGCAATATGCTAAGAGAAGGACCCGCATGAGCATATTTTTGGGCTTGCAACAAGTAATGAATGAAAACTGAATCCTCTAATGGTCATTTAAAAGCAAGAGAGCATTTCACGTACTTTGCATTCATGACTTATATTCTGTGAGGCAACATAAGTCCCTGGGCAAAATGTTACAGCCACTATGCAATATGACAGAGTTCCTGCCACCAACTCAACAAAAAAACTTCAGAACAGAGTGCAACAAAAGGGAAACGAGAAGAGAAAGAAATGTATTCGTCAAACGTCTTGATCCTTAATTTCCCAATAGAGTCTAAACTGTGGATTTTACCTATGAGGGCTTTAAAATACCGTTTGCTTCCTTCCTGTGACAATAACAATTGGAACAATATCTTTGTGAATGTCAAATACACCTATTCAAAAAAAGTTCTGCTCAATAATTGAATAGTAGCTAGTAGCCCCATGCCATTTTGCTATTCAACCATTTTAAAAAGCACCAAAATGAGACCCCCCAAATATCGTGTTTACATGTTCAAAACGTTTTCTTTGTCTAGTAAAGTTAGGTTTATGAAACCAATGCCTTCTTGTGACACTGACAGGATAACAACATAGTAGTTCGGGTTTGATTGTACAAAGTAATGCACCAATCAGAATTGAAAGGCAAATAGACCAGAAGCAAACCTGCCGCTGGCAAATTCAAATTTGCTCAGCCTGTTGGTCTGGACAAGATCCATTTGAGCTCATTAACTATGTCAGAAAATTCGGAGCTGCCAATCAAATCTTTCCATCTTATATGGGCGGGCCAGAGCGTTATGTATGGGGCTCTGGGGCGGACGTTACCAGATGGCAGTGCTGGGCATGTACCGTCGAAGCTGTGATAGTAAACAAGAAAGATCGCTGCGGATACTTTGTTTGAGTTTGAAACCGCGTTGGCCTCGACACTTAACGATTTGGCAAGCAAGAAGAATGTTCTGTTTGTTCTGTTGTCAGTGTATTGTGACAGAGGCCTTCTCTCTCTCAACCGAAGCTGAGAAACACGCTGTATCAGTTGGAATGATTACATAGCAGTATAAAAACCCAACTTAGCCAACACTGCCAACTTGAGTATATTCAGATAAACTATGTCATCAGTGTGAAGAAATGGGAAATTCTAATACAGAACCATTAACAAAGAAAAATAAAAACATTACCTACATTTCTCTGTATTGTTACCTGTCCTCCTCTTGGGTCAGTTCCATTACTTCCCTGTCATGGGAAGCTTTCTCCAGTCTTTCCTGCCTCCTTAAAATGAACAGCCATGTATTTAGTTTTTCTCTGTGGCCTGAGACCAATTCAGACACATCACCACCATTTGCTGCTCCCTGGTTCAAGGTGTCACAGTCAGCCAGCTTGGTGTAGGCACAGCTAGACAGTCTTATACTGAACCAGAGCCACAGTATTTTATCTGATGCTTCTCCTCTTTCTCTGTTTTTAAATGTTTCAACAAGAAATAGTTACATTTTTTCATAATTTGGTTTAATTTCACCGAAAACTCAGGATTTGGACAACAAACAATTAAAGGAGGTAGGCATGTGATTCTATCGGCATTGATGTGCTTTATGCATGTACATCTGTGCCACTCAGATAAACACCTCTGATGAGACGTTTTTACCATATTATATATTATATAAATTATATATATATTATATAGTACTCTGTTTGACAGGGTTGTTATGAAACCTCTTCTACACTGGAGTAAATAAGGAATTATCCATATTCTCTTGGTTTATAATTTTCTCGTGTGTCTGTGCATGCGCCTATTTGTGTTCCATCTAATGAGGAGAGATCCACAACTTTTGATACGGGGACTTTTGATCCAGCACAATCTATATTCAGCACGATAACTCGGCTGTATAAAGGGAAAGCTATTAAAGGAATGGATACACAGCACCAAACAATGATTTGTACCCTTGCAATCAAATGTGTTTGTCCTTTGGTGACATAAAGCATCAAGGCCATAATTTATGTGAGCAACTTAATCATTTAGCAATTTGATAGGCACAGAGGTTGAGTTTAAGAGGAACACAGACCACACACGTCATTGTCTCTGTGATTGTACCAGCAGCCCTCTGCCCCTGGTTAGAGATATGGAATATGGTACTTAAGAAGGTAAGAGAGACTCTCATATGTATGTATGGTGGTTTAACATTTCAATATTATGGATAACATTATAATTTTTAGCCTGTGCTTCAACTACTTATTTGGCGAGTTATTCCTGTTAATACACCTTTACACATTTACTGTAACATCACAGCAAGATGATTCAGCCTTCATGTACACTTAAGACCACACACTGAGGGGAAGTAGAGAGGACATGAAGTATGGAGTAAACAAATTGTGGTCATGTCGTAAGGGACGGGCTGATGTGGCAGGTAAACAGGTATTTTATTGCCTAGGCTGTACATGCTGCTGGTGAGAACAAACTAAACATGTAATAAGTGCATGATTTCACTTGGCTCCATGCTTCAATAAAGTTTGCATCGGAGAAGAGAGAAAAGAAAAATTGTTCTCAAGCAGTAGGGTGGAATGCGAGGAAATCTTCCTTTCAACATATTTACTTCTCAGATAGGAAGATGCAGCAGAAAATTCAAACAACCACCACTGACTGCGGCTTTTCATTACTATATAGGAAGTCATTTTGTATAAAGAATAGTGTATCTCATTGGACTTTCCAGGAATTGCACCATAAGCCTGCGGGGGTTGATTTGCAAGAGCACTTAGTCATCAAGTGTACACTACAAATGCAGCTCTTCATATCATTAACCTCTAGATGATAAAAACACAGCCGATTCATATTCTATAGGGATTTCAAATGCACTTTATTAATGTGCTGAGGGGAAAATGGGATTCAGTTTTACTTGCTAAAATGAGGTCTGATTATTTGGATGTTCAACCCATTCTTTGTGATAATTCATTTACTTTTGTCCTTGACATGAAATACTAGGAATTAAATTAAATTTTTTCCGCAAACAACAATGTCCTCGAACCATCCTCTTATCGCAAAACACAGCTCATCATCCTCTACGTGAATCAATTACGCACAAATACTTTGGCAAATTTACACAGCAGGGCATTAGCTCTGATGAGGAAGCCGGATATCCAAACTATGTACCTCGGTAATGTTTACTCTTTCTGTTTATCTTCCAAAATACATTAGCCCCTTTCCCACTTCTTTTTTTTACCCTGCCCATCTCAAATTCTTCATCACCAGAGCATTACAAATTAATTTGCCTCACTGTATACATTTTCATCAAAATGCTCTTTTCAAAATGCTGCAATGTCTTTAATTTAAGTGACAAGGCAGTGAACCCTGCAAAGCTTTAATTCCAGTTTCTTATGAACCCCACCTATTCTTCAGGGACAGACAGAGAGTGGAAACAATTGGGATGTTTCAAGGCAGGATCTCACCCTCCAAAAAAGCTAACAAACTCCAGCTACAGAGCATGAGGAGGAGGTATGAAATGCTTACATTCGTATAAATTAGTATGCGGCATAAAAAGCAAGGTCAGAAAATGTCGGCATTCTCATTGGGTGAATGAAAATTCAAGGTGGCGGAGGTTCTTGTGAATTTAAATCAGATCTGCTTTTCTTTTTTTTCTTTAATACACAGGCTCTGTGGCTTCACTATCAAAATGAGTCTCCTCCTATTCCCTGCCATGTCCTTTAAAAACCTTCTGCAAAATACTTGTCAAATTACTTCTACTCTCTCTGTCCTGATGTCATGAATACACAGTGCAACACAGACGCCTTGAGCAGAAATGTACAAAGTGCTCCATACGTAGTTTGAGCATGATTTACATAGTGTCTGAGGGTTTGCGTGAGGCAGGAAGCAATATCAACCCATTAATCATAGTCAGGTCTGGCTTTCTTATCTCCCCGTCTCCTATCAGCTCAGCCAAGAGAAACTAAGACCATCTCTACGGACCCTTCAAACAGCCACCTTAAGATGGCTCTTTGAATGAAATAGTGTAAATTCAGAGGTAAATTCAGAGCTGGCTCTGACTGTCTAATTTCACAAATACAGCAAACAGAGGCAATTTCTTCAACTTTAAATTGGCCCTTTGGTGATAAACAATGCCTCAGGATCTCTTCACAACAGATGGTTTTCATGGTGTTTGGCAATAATGAAGAAAAACATCAAGCACAGGAGAAAGAAAATGCCAATAAAATGGCATGTTGATTTTTTTGGCATTAGATGAAAGACAACATATAGTATATCATTGTTGAGTGAACATCTCATCCCCATCTCATCATCAACCGCTTATCCGGGGTCGGGTCGCGGGGGCAGCAGCTCCAGAAGGGGACCCCAAACTTGCCTTTCCCGAGCCACATGAACCAGCTCTAAATGGGGGGGATCCTGAGGCGATCCCAGGCCAGCGTGGAGATATAATCTCTCCACGAAGTCGCCACAAAGCCTTCATGCAGATGCAGTCAGTAAATTAATGTTAATTTGGGGTGCTTCAATGATTATACATGGGTCATTATGTGTGTCACAGGAAGCCTGCAAAGGCTGTGCCACATTTGGAGTTGATTGTGATTTATAAAAAGGAAACCAACCTATCAATCCGGATATTTTTGTGTGCAAGATCTTCCTGTGTTTCTTCTTTTACGCCACATTTCGGCGTGAGTCCTACGCCGTTTTATAAATGAGCATCCTTTCTCCTTTCCTTTCTCACAGCCTTCCCAATAGTCCACTACTATCACCCAACATCACCTTTACTCCTGCAAGTTTGTGCACTTTTAACTTCCTGTTCCTATCACGCAATCTCAACTTCTTGAAAAAATGCCCGTTGTTCGTATTTCAATTTCTTTATTTCAGGGAAAATGCATATTAATGAACTTTTATATGTACACTCAACAAAAATATAAACGCAACACTTTTGTTTTTGCTCCCATTTTTCATGAGATGGACTTAAAGATCTAAAATTCATTCCAGATACACAATTGTACCATTTCTCTCAAACATTGTTCACAAATCTGTCTAAATGTGTGATAGTGAGCACTTCTGCTTTGCTGAGATAATCCATCCCACCTCACAGGTGTGCCACATCAAGATGCTGATCTGACATCATGATTAGTGCACAGGTGTGCCTTAGACTGTCCACAATAAAAGGCCACCCTGAAATGTGCAGTTTTGTCTCACAGCAAAATGCCACAGATGCCACAAGCATTGAGGGAGCGTGCAATTGGCATGCTGACAGCAGGAATGTCAACCAGATCTGTTGCTCGTGCATTGAATGTTCATTTCTCCACCATAAGCCGTCTCCAGCAACTTCGCACAGCCATTGAAGAGGAGTGGACCAACATTCCACAGGCCACAATTGACAATCTGATAAACTCTATGCGAAGAAGATGTGTTGCACTGCATGAGGCAAATGGTGGTCACACCAGATACTGACTGGTTCTGAGTCCCCAGACCCCCAATAAAGCAAAAAAATGCACATTTCAGAGTGGCCTTTTATTGTGGACAGTCTAAGGCACACCTGTGCACTAATCATGATGTCAGATCAGCATCTTGATGTGGCACACCTGTGAGGTGGGATGGATTATCTCAGCAAAGCAGAAGTGCTCACTATCACACATTTAGACAGATTTGTGAACAATGTTTGAGAGAAATGGTACAATTGTGTATCTGGAATGAATTTTAGATCTTTAAGTCCATCTCATGAAAAATGGGAGCAAAAACAAAAGTGTTGCGTTTATATTTTTGTTGAGTGTAAATAAGCAAGATTGTTGCCAGAGGCTAATTTCCAAATCCAGTTTCCTGTACTGATTTAACATACAGAGGCTCTACCGCAACAGATAATTCGGTATCCAAACCACGGATGAAAACTGTCAACTGAGCCGTATCTGTAGCATCAGGGCTCTCATCTACAGAAAGCAAATGAGCTACAAAGTCTTTCCCCATATCAATGCACTGGTTTTACTAGTTCAGTGGCTTTATTCTGGGCCCACTGCTGTCACAAACCCTAAGCATAAGACACTTTTACTTCCCTTTGCTCATTTCAACGCAACATATCGGTTTAATATATCTCATAATTTGTAAGGTGGATTTTGCTTCCTTTGGACAAGCTAATCGGCTACTGGCTATGGTGTCATACACATATGAGAACCGTATCAACCTTCTCATCTAACTGTAGGCATGAAATAAGAGTATTTCCCAATATTTCAAAAATACAGGCTATTGTAACCACCAAGAAAAAAATTAACATTGTTTTTTTCCCCTTGCAGTCAATTAGTCAACTGTGCCTGATAAGCACAGTTCACATTAGGCAAGGCAAGTTTATTTATATAGCACAATTCAGACACAAGGCCATTCAAAGTGCTTTACAGGGGCAAGATTACAATACATAAAACACATTAGAAAAGCGAGTGAATAGAAAAAAACATTTAAAAGTGAATGAATAGAAGTAGAACATTTAAATAAAATAAAAATTACAGGTTAAAATGGAAACAGGAAAGTCTTCAGACTCTATTTAAAAGAACTGAGAGTTGCAACAGACCTCAAGTTTTCTGGGAGTTTGTTCCAGATATTTGGTGCATAAAAACTAAAAGCTGCTTCTCCTTGTTTAGTCCTAACTCTGGGGACCGTAAGTAGACCTGTCCCAGACGACCTAAGGGCTCTGGACGGTTCATAACGTATCAGCAGATCAGTAATGTATTTTGGCCCTAAACCATTTAGGGCTTTATAAACCAACATCAGGTTTTTGAAATCAATTATTTGAGTGACAGGAAGCCACTGTAAAGACCTCAGAACTGGGGTAATATGATCCACTTTTTTGGTCCTAGTGAGGACTCGAGCAGCAGCGTTCTGAATTAGCTGAAGCTGTCCGATAGATTTTTTTGGAAGGCCTGCAAGGACACTGTTACAGTAGTCAAGTCTACTAAAGATAAATGCTTGGACAAGTTTTTCTAAATTTTGCTGAGACTTAAGCCCTAATTCTTGATATGTTTTTTTAAGGTGGTAGTAGGCTGACTTATTAATTGATTTAATGTGTTTCTTGAAATTCAAGTCAGAGTCTATGACAACACCAAGATTTCTGGCTTGGTGTGTGGTTTCTAACATAACAGATTTAAGCTGTGCGCTGACTTTTAATTGTTCTTCTTTGGCACCAACGACAATTACTTCAGTTTTGTCGTTGTTTAATTGAAGGAAATGTTGGCACATCCAATCACTGATTTGTTCAATGCACTTACTCAGTGCTTGTATCGGACTGTAGATCATGTTTGTTTGTTTTTGGTCAGCATCGGTAACAACTCTAGCGTGCTGGCAACCCGTAGAGCAAACCCGTTTAGCACTCCTCCTTAGGCTGTCCCTCACTTGACCCGTAACACTGTTTGGAAATGTGCAGTCATAACATGTTATGTCCCAATCATAACATCTGTGGACAGAAGCATATGGGGAAGCTCCTATTATGAACACTAATGACAGCTGAGGCTTTCAACTGGAGAGGAGGCGAGCCTCAGCTGAGCAATAATTTGCACATTGTGATTTTTATTTCTCTCCGCTCAGGTCAGCTGTTGGAGTTTTAGAGGTTTTGATTTTGCCCCCATAAATCTGTCGCCCCAGTGGGCAGCTGTTTGGCGCGGGCTCTTTTGTATCCCCGCAAGGTCGTGTGGGAACTAAATGACAGGGGTGGGAGCCCAACTCTCACTTTAACGCTAACTTGGCTCTAAAAAGCTGGCATTTAGAAACACAATGGCGATGGGAGGAGAGTTTGTCCTCGCAGAGTCAATGGACAAGGAAGCTTTTATCACCACCCATTCAGCGTCTCTCCATTTCACTACAACACTGGGATTATGAAGCCGAAGTTCACCAGACTTCATTGTTATCTGTAGATCTTAAACGTCTTGATAGTTTTACACATTTTTTACTTACAAGGGTGCCCATGTATAGAGGCTGTAAGTAAGGACTTTCATCTAATAGGGCTAATAATGCAGTCAGTGTTTGATTTGCTACTCTCTGTGGTGTTCAATATAATCAACATGTTTTGCTGCTGGACGGCCACGGTCCAATGAAAATGGGCTGGGTCTAACTGTCTGGAGATGCTAATGTTACATTCAAATACAGATTAATCATAAGAGCCCAATTCATCACCATGACAGCTGTGAAAATATCCTGCCAAGCCCCAATCCACTCCTTCCTCCTTTTCCGTCCCATCCAGTCTTTTCAGATTGCGCCTTAAAGTGGACCCCCACTTTTTGAAATCCCCATGCATAGCTGTGGAATATGTATGGCGATGAGGATATTCATATGCTAATAGCTGTGGAGCTGAGAGTGCAAAATTAGCCAAGCTTGACAGAGGCCCATGTGACCCCCAGAAGATGCCCGGAGGCCAGGGAACACATCAATCATGTGACACCGGCACGGTTAAGGCCGGCCAGGGCTCGGTCAAGATGGATGCTCTTCCAGGCAGCACATATAAATCTCTGGGAAGAGTTTGAAAATATTGAAATTAGAGCGGAATTGTAACAAATAACGTTGGCCGACTCTCCTCAGGAAATGTCTCATCCATCCTCTTCTGATGCCTGTGTCATAATGTGTGTGTGTGTGTGTGTGAGAGAGAGAGAGAGAGAGAGAGAGAGCGAGAGAGAGAGAGAGAGAGAGAGAGAGAGAGAGCGAGAGAGAGTGAGTGAAAAGAAACAGAAACGAGCATTTCTGAGACACAGAGTTAGAAAAAGGGAGCCTGTATATGTGTGTGTTTTCAGCTTGTGTGTGTCAGTAATGGGACTAAAGAGGGGGCCGGGGTTGAGGTTCTCAGTGTAAGACAGGACGAGTGCTGTTTGGACCAACACATGACTAAAGACCCTATTACTGATTCATAAACCTTAGCCATTGTGAAGGCACTGTGAAATGAGTGTGGGGCGAACAAGAGGAGAGAAGAGCGGCAGCATCTGGTTGTGTGACCTCATTTTCCCGTCTCTGAACGCTTGCAGGTGATGGCATCTGGTGTGAGAGGTAGAAACTACAGACTAAAATCCACCGAAATCTGACTTCAGACAAGTGCTGTGCGGCAGGAGCAGCCCCCCACCCCTCCCCCTCCAGCATCCCCCTTGGAGTGAAATGCTCCATTCCCATAAGCGCTACACTCACACGAGGCAAATTGATTCATGAATCATTCAAATCTTTCAGCACCTACCTGACAGCGGGGTCGGAAAATTGCCTTCTTTAAGATCCACTCTGCCGTTAAAATGGTACAATGCTTTTGATGTAGAATAAAGTGTGTTTCATCATCATACTCGGGCAAAAGTGTTGAGGTGTTCTCACACCTTTTTTGAACAAACTTTTTTTTGATTTTGTACCAGAATTCGACAATTTGCCAAACGTCAAGACATATGATGGCCGTCATCAAATACCCGCTGAGTGAAAAAGATATCTTGTAGTTGTAGAATGTAATGTCACATCAGCAGATGAATGTGTTAAGTGCCCACGCAGCCTAAGAAAATGCATTCTTCTCTTATTGATGGCACCAGGTCGGAAGTCCTACCGCTTCCATTTATTCTAGCAGTCAACCCCTCAACAATACCGATTGCACTCGGTGTGAGCAATAGCCTTTACAAAGACAGTATAACATCCCCAGTTTAGCTTGTGCATATGTAGTGGTACGTGCCATCTGTGTGGTGTCTATGTACACGCTCTATGCATGTATAAGGGAATGAGAAGCGTCCTAAACCTGCCTTTACAGGGGAGCCATGGGATACAGATCCCATGGCTCCCCTGTAAAGGCAGGTTTATCAGTGGCACAGATGCGTGCTCTTCTTTACATACCTACCTTGTGCCATAACTTGCGAGCAGGCATGTCTGTTTAAGTACAGGGAACACGTGACACGTGTTCACATATGCATACAGTATGTATGGTGAGATGACTGCATCTGACATACAAGATTGCAGTTTTTCCACATCTATCAAGACAAATGCAGAAGTTTCATAAAAATAATGGGTTGGATTTATAAAGTGCCTTATTCCCTAGGGACTCAAAGCGCTTTACAGGGTTCCAGGTTCCATTCATACACACACAGTCATACCGGTGGTGGTACGCAATCATAGTAGCCACAGCTGCCCTGGGGCAGACTGACGGAAGCGTTGCTGCCATTTCACGCCACCGGCCCCTCCGACCACCACCTCAAACATACAGCATTCATACACATTCACACGAGGCAAGGTGGGTGAAGTGTCTTGCCCAAGAACACAACAACCATGACACAGGTGGCCGGGCGGGAATCGAACCGCCAACCCTTGGATCATTGGCCAACCCGCACTACCACCTGGGCCACAGTCGCCTGATCTTCTTGTTTTGCTGGAAATAATCCAGATATGGCTGCTCGGATCCAACCTTCCCCTCCTCTAATAACAGGAAGGATGGCAGCGAAAATGCATTTCCTGAATGCTGCTATCCTGGCCTGCCTGATATTTCACCTTGGAGAAGGCGATTGAGTAAGACAACTGAATATGGGTGAAAGTCTGCATGAATCCGAATGCGCTGAGAGTGTAGTGCAGTCAGTTTGTCTACTTGTATGATATTTGAGTTTTTGGGTGGGATCTCTATCCAATTCAGCCCCAGGTGTGTCCCCAGGCATGTACTTAATTTAGTAATGACTTCCTCGAACTCTTACATTGAATCTAATGAGTGCAACCATCTAATTAAAACTGCAAGCAGTGATGAACGGGCCCTCGCACTCTCGTGCTGGACGCCGTCCTGTCCTGCCGTCGTCGGCGCTCTGGGCGACCGCGCGAGAGGACGCGCCGTGGCCTCCTCCTCTTCGAAGGCGAGCGGCGCAACGACGCCTGTCGCCGGAAGCGCGGAAGTTGCCGCGACGCGCTCGATACGGACACGAGGACGTCCTCAGGCCTGGGCTCTTACCGGGCGGGTGAAGTTTGGAGCGCGTGGGATGGCGCGGAGGGAAATTACAGCGACTTCCTGTTTCGTGGCGACGACGCCGAGAAACTACGAAGGCCACGGAGCCGACGGAACCGGCTTCCCGTGTTATCGTTGTCTCTGGACCTCCCTGAGCTGCTTTGAGGTTGATTTGATCAAGTGCGTAGGACGTGGAGGTAAATCAACAACATGCAATATTTACTTTGCCCAGCAGGTGGCGCTCTCAATTTATATGAATATTAGCGTGTGGACCTCCTCGGGCCTTGGGTCTCATTAACCATAACAAATTTGGAGAAGATGAGACTGAGTATGGTGGAGTTAGGCCAACTTCCTGTTTTTTTGGCGAATATTTCAAAATTAGACACTTCCTGTTGATTTTGGGGCGGGGCGTCAAGAGGCTTTTTTGTTTGTACTGGGATTGTACATTGCTGTATACAATTTGGTGTATCTAAGTGTAACACAGCCTGAGTTATGATCAATTAAAGGGTTCATGAGGTTAGTTTTTGATGTTTTTTGGCGAATGTGGCGCCGGTGCTGCAAGACGGTAGTTCCGGATAAAACAAGCTTTCGAGTATATCATCTTCCATGTCGGAGGACATACCCTATCATGTTTTTTTTGCACAAAAAGTTGTTATGTGTGCACTTTACTCTGCAATCCTGCAGAGGAATGTGTAGTTATGAGATATGAGTGAATTTTGGAGAATATCGGCCGCCATCTCGTCATAGTTATTCGGAATCAAACAAACATTTTTTAGGTGTATCTTCCATGTCATATTAGTGTCCCTAGAGTTTTCGTTTTGCTAAATATGTTCCTGCTAGGAGCTAGGCATTTTTTAACATTGTGATGATTTTCGAGTCAGAAATTCACATATTTCAAATTAAAAGACTTCCTGTTGATTTTGGGGCGGGGCTTCAAGAGGCTTTTTTGTGGGGCCTGCAAAGATACATTTGGGTTTAAAATGTGGTGCAGCTAGGTATAACACAGCCTGAGTTATGATGAATTAAAGTTTCATGAGGTCCGTATTTTATGATGTTTACGTCAAATTTGACCCCCAATAGCTCCCTGGTACTATTGTGATTTTGAAATCTTTTCGCAATTTAACATCGGGCAAGCGTCTTGAGTATTTGAGAAGTGGTTCGTCGTTCCTGGCGTAAAAACTCTAGGACGAGTTCGTCGATATGTGAAAATTTGTAATATGGCGATTTTAGGCACTAAATCCAAAATGGCCGACTTCCTGTTGATTTTGGCCCTGGACATAAAATTGCGCCTTGGGCCATTACATGTTGTCCTAAAATGTCAGGCTTCTAGCCCAATTTTTGAGCATGCATTTCCTGAAAAACTGTTTGTGGCCATAGGGGGCGCCGCTTTTTTGGCCCGGACTCGAAACCAACGATAAGTTGCAATTTTTTGCAGGTCTGATGGGTACGCAACACAGTTTCAAGTTATGCATGGCGGGAAGGGGGTGAAAAGTGCCAAAAATGACTAAAAATAATAAAGAAGAAGAATAAGAATCCTGGCGGTTTCAATAGGGCTTCGCACCGGTCGGTGCTCGGGCCCTAACTAGGCGTCTGAATAGGTGTGTGGCTGCAAGAGGGTAATACGCCAGGGGTGTGTGATTCTGAGAAATAGAGAGGGAAAGTATTTCTTCACCTCAGCATGTTTTGAGAAACCCCCAGATGCCGCCTTTCTAAAAGTGAATAAATTCAACTTGGGCAGGTTTTATGTTGCTTTATCTCATCTATACATGACTTCCACTTTCCTAGTGATTACAATCGTCTGCAACTGTCTAGGTTTACTTTACCCCACACAAAGGTTAAAATGAGGGGGTTGGTATTTAGGTTCATAACAAACAATTTAGCTCCCACTCACACCACTAATAAAGGAGCACACCTTGTGTGTGGGAAGCGGGAAATTCACATCCTTCACAATGGTGGCTGGGTGCTCTAAATGTAACAATCAACAGGTGAAAGTTACGTTACAACCCGGCTCGGGGAAGCAACATAAAGTACTCAAACCAAAGGTAAAGGTGTAAGAAAATGGTGTTTATTGTAACAAAGGTTTAACAAAAAGGTGAATGGGAGCCATGCTGCTGGCCCTAGCTGGAGAGAGTGAGTCAATTAAGCCTCCAGGCTTAAATAGGCAGCACAGGTGGCAGTTAACGAGGTGAGGGAGGGGCTTCAGGAGCCCTGCAACAAAGAGCAGATCCACACATAACAGTTACCTTGATGCCACAATGTTTCCTAAATGGTTTACTTACAGGTGTGGTCAGCATCATCACATCAGTTTGTATGAGCTGTCCAAAAAGGTAGAAATCATCTTTCTGAAATCACCATCAGTGCAGTCTGAAGCGATTGGAGCAATGACATATTTTTCTGTTGCTTTGTCTTTGTCCTCATACACAGCTGGTTCGAAATGAAACAGAAACAGTGATGGTAAAGTGCTGACCTTGAGCTATAATTTGAGGGTGTGTTTACATTGACTTTCTGTGAAATTGTAGCCCTTTGTCTTTTACATAGTCTCCCCCCGCTGTTTGCATGAAATGGATGTGTACACTCCAACCACAGTTGAAGGTGGATGTCAGCACTTAAATCTTCTAGTCGCTGTTTCATTTGAAATTCAACGAGCTGGAGAAAGACCAAAACAATGAGAAACATATCATTGTGTATTTGGTTACGGAGAGCAAAAATATTTCCATTCATGATGCAGGCTTCCGTCTTCGTACTATACTCACTGTTTGATTTCTGCCTTTGGGCCAGACAAAGCCCCAGTTTCCAAAGACCAGTGATGAGCAGAGGTCATGGGGTGTCACCGGTGTGCACCCAGTGGTAATTTATTTAAAAGGGGGCATTAAGCCCTGCTTTACAGCAAACCACTCGCTGCCTTTTCATTGCACTGCCTGCCATGCAACCTGCTCAGTATTTATTGAGACCCCTCCAAAGCAATCTGGGATGGCATGCACAGATGGCTCCTCTAATCCAGGTAAATTATCTTTGAACATTTCAGAGTAAACAGACGTGCCGTTCTCCTCAAGTCTGTGGCTGTTATAGGCATGGAGAGGGGTGATGAATGTGTGTGTGTGTATGCATGTGTGTACACGTGTGCATGTGCATCACTTCAGGAACTGCAGAGATACAAACATTGACCGTGGCTCTGTCAAAATATGACTGTGTAAATATTAAAGTTATTGATACAATAATGTTGCGTAGTATTTCTGAGAAAAACTCAAATGCATTTTCCATTTCGATGGCAAATGTTCAGCTCTGGGAAGAAGGGCATTTAAGTTCTAAAGGTCTTTTTGAACATTTCAATCAAATTGAGAAAAATCTTGTCCTTACAGTTTGGGCTTAGTATACTTGATACACAACGTAACTGTCTTCCTTCATGGAAACTTTGAGGAAATGTGCTGACAGGCCACATTCTTGCTTTATATACATACTTTAGGTGTTTGGCTGGCTGACTTTAGGAGATCCAATCAAATCAATGTGGATGAAGCAGAGCCATTTTAACAGCCCTTATAAAGATGTTGTTGTTTGCTGCCAAAGTCCCCACCATTAACTGGATGTGCTATTGTTGTATTAAGGGGGGATTATTTGGGAGCTGCATTGAAGAGCAAACGCCTTCCCACCTACTTCCCAGGCTTAAGTGTCTCTGAAATACAATTATTTTAGTGTGTACGTGTTTGTATTTAAATGCAACATGAAATGAAACAGCCTGACATGCTAAGTATTCTGTTTTAAATAGCTTGTTAATGTCATTTCTTCATAATAAAATAGTACATAATAGTAGTTGTAGTACTATTAAGCAAACATAACCACGAGCTGAACTGCAATTGTGCATGCAGGATCATGCTGAATTCACATTAAGTCAACAGATAGTGCATTTGGCAATATTTGGGTAGAATAAGGAGAAGAGAGATTTATAAAAGATGTAGCATACTGTGTTGTGGTACATTTTCCATATGACTTATTATTAGTATCCAGATGGAATGTACTGGAAAAAGGTCCAGAGAAAACAGTAAAGGAAAATAACGACATATTTTATACTACGTACTACGAGGCACAGAGAGCATGAGCATGGTCGCTTATTTGGCCAGCTCAATGCAGTGCACGCGTCCTGCTTCCAGCTCTCTTTTGGCGGGCTAAGGCAACATCTATTTGAGAAAAAAGGAAGAAAAGCTGATGTTGGTAAGCACTAGAAAATCTGTGTTCCTGTGTTGCACCTTGGAGGGCCGAGGCACTGCTGCTCTGTAGGTGTGTCAGCATGTGATAGAAGATGCACGGCCAGTGTGGTTGTCTAAGACGGAGTTGAGTTTAGTTCCTCCTCCTCCTCAACCTGTGCTAAGGCCTCCAGGGTGTACAGACTCAGCACTGCAACAAAGACAGCCTTTATCACCAGCTTGTTTGTCCTGCCTGCAACCCCAGCATTGATGTTTTTCTCCCCAGCACACCACTGCAAACAACTGCGTGCCAGCCAACACAGATGAGTAGAAAAAAACGAGCCCCTTTTGAGAAGATACACACGGTGCATGCCTGCCATGTTATCTGTGTAGGGCCAAGAGATATACTGAAAGGTTTCCAAAACATCCAGCACTTTGGTATTGTGGTTGTGTCACATGGAGTTTTGGGGTGATAGTTGACTCTTATCTGACCACCACTGAAGGTGAAACATTGGGTTTAACAATCATCTGCTATAAGGTCAAGAGTGATAAGCAGAAAAGACAGACAACACTTAGCAAGAAAAAGCAATGCATGAACAAAGTATAGTCACTGCCCAGTGTTTATTCATATGAAAATACTTTACAATTACTACATCTGTCAAGGACTTTTTGACTCTGTCGGTGAATAAGTCCATCCAAATATGGCATTGGGATTTTTACAGTAGATTTTCGTGTTATTAGTTTGTAATTTTCTTGATTGGATATTTGAGAGACAGATTGACAGTCTGAGATTTAGTTAGATGTCAGAAGCACTCGTCAACCCACCCAGGGATAAGTCACTGTTCACAAGGATGCACGCATTTAAGTGACACTTGACTATTTTTCTTATTTCAAAGAATGTCACCGATGCCATTACAGTGCTGTGTTAAGGCCTCGTCAAAGCTTGTTTCTGTGTTATTCTATTCTCAGTAAATGATTCTGTAATTGTTATGATTGTAATTGTCTACATTCAAGTGAACTGGGATGTGTGTTGTTAATGAATTCCTTTCACAAGTGATTATTGTCTCGTTGTTTGTACCTCTCCCATTATGCTGTACAAAGGGCTTTTTTTAAACTGCAAAAAGAAGCTAAGTCATTCATATAGGGTGGACCTGCCCCGTTTGTAATGTGTTAAAGATGAGGGGCAGGGGTTCATGGTAAACGATGGCTGTCCTGGTGTGTGTTGTGTAACTAACGGCTGTAGAGATGAGTGGTCCTGTGATGAATGGTGCCATCATGCGCAGCTATAATCACGCCTACGCATGGCTTCCTGCATAATTGATTTTTAATCCTCTAATAGAAAGTAAATCACACGAGCAAAGCCTGCCTTAGCACTGCCCTGGAAAGACTTGAATAATTGCAGGGAGAGAGAGAGAGAGAAAGGGGGAGAACGATTTGAGGGCAGAGGATGAGACGAAAATGAAAAGTAAACATATAGGGTGTGAAATTGAATTAAAGTTGTTACATTAGAGGCAAAAAAAGGGTTTAATATATTTGCAGCCACATTGTATTAAAGCGGCTGTGTGCTTTACTAAAGTAGCCATACATGATACCACTGGGACTGGATGTATTATGATGTCTTCTTGTGAATCCCCGCCAAGATAATATTGTTTGGAAAGAGTAATGAGATATAGATTGACCCGTCAACTGATACAGAGGCGGATTGCATCTGTCATCCAAAATAAACATGGCTGACACACCACTCAGAGGCCTGGACAATACACTGCCAAGAACAGTTATA
The DNA here is from genome assembly GCF_949987685.1 of Ammodytes marinus. Classification (NCBI taxonomy): domain Eukaryota; kingdom Metazoa; phylum Chordata; class Actinopteri; order Uranoscopiformes; family Ammodytidae; genus Ammodytes; species Ammodytes marinus. Next base: position 21,638,674 of record NC_137213.1, on the reverse strand, counting down.
CGGACAGAGGAAACAGGCCCAGAAATACATTTTTCTCCGTACACAAGGGTGAGGTTGAAAATGGATTCCATTGGGATGATTTTTATTTATTTTTTGAGGGTGGGGGGGGATTGAAGAGTGGCATTTTGGGGACGTATTTGATATTTGCAGGTGCCACATGAGTTTTTAAGTCAACATACGGTTTGATAATATTTGTGTTAAGACGTTTTATCCTTTTGTTCAGCCAGAGTCTTAGTCTTATATGGAGATGAGCTGGTATTGATTTTAAGGGACAGACCACTTGGGAGGTGGATTTACATCTAACTCACTTGTTTACTGGTTGTCCTACGGCAGTCTCGGAGCTGGTGGCTTAAATTGACAAAGTGCTCTTACTATAAGCAACAAGGAAAAGGGGGAAGGACAGACGGAAGGGCAACTCATTTCGAAACAATAAGCCAGTGACGACACAGTTCTGATAATGGCCGGTGCTGTAGCGCTCTGTTCTATTAAAGGGAAAGGCTGTGTGTGAGATGGAGCCAAGGACTTTCTGTCACCGGTAATGCCAGCCACCCAGACTGAGGAAGATAGAGGAGAGGGGAGGAGAGGAAGACAGAGAGGAGAAGGGAGCGAGCACAAGAGATAAGACTGAAACACTCCAACAGCTGTCTCTCTGACTGTCTCCCTAACTGATGAGATTAGGGCAGCCGTGTAATTGCCTCCAAAAGGTGGGAATTATAAATGGAGTTTTTCCATTGGGCAACGCAGGGACCGGTCAAAAAGGCTCCAAAAACCCATATCTATATTTAATTTCCATATATATACATTATAGCATATACGAATTATCAATAGCTCAGTGTTCAAGTTTTACCCTGTGTATACATCAAGCGGAAGTGATATTTTAGAAGAAGCCAAAGGAAAAACCTGATTAATCAATTACAGTTGTAGAAATTAATATATGATCATTTATATTAATTGTATAACCTATATTGTAAAAAGGTAACAACTGTGCATTGGCTACAGCATTGCATAAGTGAAGGTTTGTTTAATTTTCTTTTTTGCTAGTATTACAGTAAGCATCATAGGGCGCTGGTGAACGATGAATCATAATTTTAATTGCAACGAACCCTATTCAGTACTTAATTTTGGTTTGTAAGCTTTTCACTCGCATTTTCATAAACTCATTGTTGCCACCTGTTGGTTAGAAAGCTACACTGCATGTCACTTGGTCATTCACTACATGAATGCCATGTGACGTCATTGACACAAGCAGATCATAGTCAAGAACGTCCTGCCCTGCCAAATGCATTGCTTGGGGTATTTTAATGACCAGACTCACCTGGTCCATCTATGTGGCACTTAGATAGGGGGTGGGGGCAAGAAAGAATAGAAAGACCTTGGCCGATCACATTTCGCTCCAGGCATTACTTTTGCCAGACTTGTAACAAAAAGAAAAGCTGACCTGCACACTCGATGCCCCATTTGCCAGGTGCTTTTGATGGAGGCTGCATGGAAGGGCTGGCAGGAACAGATGGTCCTGAGGGAGTTATTAGCGAAGAGAAAAGATAAGATAAAAAAATGGATCCACAATCTTTTTTATGGAACTGTGTGAACTGCTTTCAAAGGTTCAAAACTACAGACAGTGGGCTTTATACATACTCAACATGATGTGTCATCATCTTCTCCTTCCATTTTTCTTTTTTTCTTTTTCTTTGTACTGTGTTCACATTCCCCACCCGTACATACTTATACAGTCACTTTTTGTTTCTTGCTGCACCTTCTGAACAGTAAGTATATCTGACCTTGGGCGATAAACCACAGCTCCACTTAGCAGCTTGGAAACAGTTTGTGACAAACTGCAAAATGGTTAGTGACTCCCTGCCTCACTATATGTTCACCACTATGTGCCATTGTGTACTGAGCTACTGTGCCCATTCACTTGGAATGCCTGACATAATAAAAATCGTTTAGGCAACAAAAACTGTAGCGTATAAATATAGCTTTTTCCTCCTAGTCATGCCGGAAAAGCTATAAAATGTGTGGATGGAATCGAAACTCATACACATCCCCTCATTCATATAAGTAATATAATATTATAGATGAAATGGATAACACTCTGAGTAGACTGTGACATTTCGTAGATGGTACATTTGCAGCACTGGATCAAGGACCATACATTGACAGTGCTTACTCTGAGCCCTTTGCGTTTGGGGATGCTATGGAGATTTCTAATCGGTCTTGGTTTAGTCCTGAAGTTTACAGTTTGCGCTAAGCCCTCAAATTAGAATAAATGGCTTTCCGAAACCAATTTTCTTCAAATATAACTAGTGAATTGGGTCAGTTGGATCAGTTCTAAACTTATGTGAATGATACCCCCATGTGTATCTGCAAGTATAGCAAGGGAAGCATCTACATTTGCAGCTCCGGGTAAACTAAATCTAAAAGGTTCTTGTTTTATTTGTAGTTAATTTTCCACACACGATGCTGCTCCATAAAAAGAAATACAGATCTTGCCAAAAGAATGCTTTCTGCAGTAACCTGACTTTCCTGAACTTGTAAATATTAATGGAAACCTAGATTGCTTAACCAGGAATTGAATCGCAGCATTAAAAAAAGCTCTATTTTAGTGGAGAAATGCCTAAGTAAGACAAAGAAGTGACAGAGGAAGTTATCACTCCAGTGCTGTGAATTGACAAAGACACATTGCTCTCAGCACTGCACAGTTGTAACCAAAGTATATTCTAAGTCAAACAAAAAGTGACACTGAAGCTGAAATAGGTCTATGGTTTGATTTCCAAAGGCCGACGAATGTGCAACCTAGGAAATTAAGTATAGCTCTGATTGAGAAGTTATTTTAAAATGTAAACGCTCTTGTATTTCGAACAGTGCAGTGTTGTACCGAATTGTGTTGCTGGCTATGTTGTTAGCTATAATAAGTATGTGTTAAATACTTCTGTTTGCATAATAACACCACTTCCTCTACTCCTGGTATTATTATCACAGCAAGTGCACTTCGCTTTTTCGCTAATTTATTCAACCACACAGAGACTCAAACACACATTCAACTTGTTCAAAAGTTTGAATGGAAACAGATGCTAGTACATAATTATATACATTATATGAATCAATACTTATAATAGCAGTATCACTCCAAAATAAATCTGAATCCAGGTGTTAACATTGTTGTAGGTGCAAAGATGTAATCCTAAAAAAAATGAAATAAACATTTCTGTGGACACCTTTATTGTGTTGGTGGTCCATAGCAATATCCTCGCTAATGACGTACAAGGAAAAGCTGCTTGACAAAATTAAGCTCCTGCTTGTGGGGAATCTGCTGTGGACTAAATATAAATACATTGACTGTTTGCTAGTGTGTTGTCTCAAAACAAAGCCTTCTCTCTTACAGAAAAAAAATAAAGAAAATAGGGGGGAAATAATAGGGGGGAATTCCAATAACTGCATTTAAATGTAGATTTTTTTTTCTTTATTTTTTTTACATTTCTTTAAGTAACCTTTTTCCCTACAGGCACATTACAACATAGTGAATCCCTTTGTTAACAACCTTCATAGGACACTGAAGAAAGGTAAAGCCATCCCTATACATGCAAGCTTTATATTAAAACTGACACAAACCCAATGGAGGAGAGCTCTCAAGTGGTCCCCCTTCCCCCTCTCGCTGCTGGGCCTGGTTAGTCATGCATACGATGGGAATGGATCAGAATGCAATCACCTTCTCTTCTGTAATGGAGCTGTCTTGCCAATCACAAACCTATACCGGCCACACCAGCTGAGGGTGTACGAGGAGGAAGCTCTGAGCCTGCTGATGAGCCCTGGAGGCCTGATGATCTTGCTTATGAATGTGGCATGCATGATGTTGCGCATGTGTATAGAGACAATGCTGAGAACATGAACATGCATGTATACTGTATAAAGTCAAGTCAACTTTATTCGTCAATTTCTGCAATATGTGCCAGACACACAGAGGAATCAAAATTTCATTTATCTCAGACCCAACGGTGCAAAAGTACAAAAAGACAATAAATATTCATAAATACATGTGAAGGGTAGGGTGTGTATGTAGTCAATATTTCACTAATGTTTGGTTTTATAAATCTGCATATTGTTTGTGTGCCTATGCATGCACACTAGTAATACTTACTGTATTTACTTTTCATAACTACCACTAACTATGAGAAAGTTCTCCTATTAGGAGACTTACAGTAATTATCCACATCCACAATAATTGACAAACTTACATCTGAGTGCCTCGATCTTATCCATACTAAATATTTCCTTCTACCCATAACTTCACAAACAATTGAACATTTCTGTAACACCTAGACACATTAGGATTCTTAGAAACTTGATCCACTAGATATCTCATGTTCTGATGAGAAGCTGGCTACTATAGTTGCATTGATGTGATTCTGGACATATTAGCTGCCCTTAGAATGTCCAAAGCTTTAGTCCTGCTTTAAGAAACCCATCACCATGGGTTAATGACAAAGTATGGAGTATTAGAAGGGCGTGTTGATGTGCTGAATGAAAATAGTTTTCCCAAAAATCTGTAAAAGCTATAAAAAAGTTAAACAACACTGTAAAAGAAGTTGGATTCAAATTGCTTTTCACATTTTATTGAAAATCCTCCAAACCCAATGTTGCTATTTAGGACCATTAGCCTTCTTATCCACCGCACATCCAATGAAGTCTCTTCTATCCACAGATGTGGGACATTTCAAGGATTTGTTGTTGATAAAGTTTCCAGCATTAAAACCCAAATAATTCCATCTACTTGTTCTACTACAAAGAGAGGTGTTTTAGACTTTTAGTGAATTTCATCTTGTATCCCAGTCAGATTAACTGAGAATCCTAAATGGAAATCCTCCACCTTTCCTTTAGATGTTTGACCCACATGATTTTTAATAGCAGGTTTCTGTCTTTTTATCTTCCTATATTGTGGCAATATTTAACAAGTCTTTATTTTCAGGAGTTATTCATTCAATTCTTAATTGGCCGTTATTCAACCCCTACTGAAAAAGGATCTAACCTTGACACTGACAATATTATCTATGAATGAACACTAGCTCTTTGAAAAGTGTCAGCCCACTTTTTTTATTCTAAATAGTACAGAAACTACACACAAAGTTTTCAATGACATAAGGATGAATTCTGAGGCTGGCTGTTGTACAGTTTCTACTCTCTGCTGCGTCTGATACAGTTGATTAAGGCATATTAGTTGACTGATTGGAAAACTGGGTAAGCATGACTGGGACTGCTCCAGACTTGTTAAAGTCTTACCTAAGTGACAGGAACCTCTCTATATCAGTTGGGAATGTGTCCTCCTTTAGCTACACAAATAACTTATGCAGCGTTTCTCCAGTCTATTATGTTGGCCCTGTGCTGTTCTGTATCAAGCGAGTTATGAGTAAATGTATCCGCAACTGCAATATTTCTTTGCATTTTAATGATACACAGGTGACACTTCACAATAAGGGTACATTAATTAACTGTTAGTTAATGCTTAATTAAGACTTCATAAGCATGTACTAAGCATTCACTGTTATGCTTAGTTTATGCTTAAGTTAATGAAGCATTAACTAACCGTTTATAACTAAGCATCAACACTTACTTAATGCTTAATAGGAATTAACTATGCATTAACTAAACATAAATAGCATTAATTTAGCATTAACTAACAGTACATTAATGTACCCTTATTGTAAAGTGTTACCGATACACAAATATTTGTCCATACATCCATCAAACCTGACCCGTTACTACACTTACAGCAATGTCCTGCAGTCAACAGTGGCATGCTTTTGTCTTCAACCACCTGGAGTACTGTAACTCATTATTTACCTGACTGCTGCAGTAATCAATCAGGCTCCTTATAATTGCGCAAAATACCCCACGTACGGTTGTTACAAGAAGTCGCAAGATATAAGCACATTTCCTCTATCCCCGTCTCAATGCACTGGCTACTCATGGTGTTTTTTAAATCATTGAGCAGGCCTCGCCACTTCTTACTACTTCATTGACCTTCTCACCCCTCATACCCCTGCTCGTATTCTCAGTTCCGCGGACCAGCTGCTGCACTTGGTCCCCATGAAAAGGCTTGAAACAGAGGGTAGTAGGTCACTTACCAGGAGAGCTATACAATTGTAGAATAACCGTACATTGGGTATCAGACAAGCTACCTTTAAAATTATTTTAAAAACTTGATTCTTTTAATAAAATGGATTTGATGAATATTAATAATTTATTTATAAGATTTATCCGACCTACTGTATCTATGTTTTTATTTCTTGACGGCAGAGCACCTAGTCTAACTTGTAATTTCACTGTATATTTCATGGTTTTATGTATGTTAAGCACTTGTTTGTGTACTATATAAATATTCTGTATAATAATAATAGTATTATTATTATTATTATTATTATTATTATTATTATTATTATTATTTAAAACATTATAGACCTGTCAATCAAATCCTTGTCTTTGCTGTGAGGATGTCACAGAGCTTTCACAGATGATGGTCTGGTGATTGAGAGTCGGAGATTCTAATGAGATTCCAGGAAGAAGGGAACAACATCTCCATGATCAGCCTTTCAAGTGGAGGGCGGTTGGGTCAGGCAATGGAAATTAGACTGGCTACATGAGAGGTAGGGCATGGTATGACTGACATGAGCTGACATTACAGAGCCATCACCAGACAAGGATACCGCCCAGCTCGATATACCATGGATCAGATTAAATGCAGCTGTGAGATAGGAGAGTATGTATGTAATAATTAGATTAAGTGCTGGGGTCATCTTTAGCTCTGTTATAAGCAGCAACAATGATAACTGTATGTAACGTGGCATGATAAATTAAGGATGCATTCATATTATAAATGGTAAAAATAGATATACAGTATGTTAATGAGAAAGTCAGTGAGAGGAAGAGAGACAGAGCGGGTGCATGAACCACATTTCAGTAGGTTAATTATCAATGATTAAAACTGCTGGTGTTTTATCTGGTGATAAGATAAGTGGACAGAACCCATATAACCCTAGGGTCACAATATTCTTGTTCTGGTGAAAATTCATTTTGTGAAATGATTAAATCTCGAGATGGTGAAATAAGTAATTTAATTAAAGATGTTTTATCCAGTCTATTCTTGTGATTGCTATGCAAGGTTCCTTCTCAGGGCATTGAGAAGATACCAAGCCTTGTTTTCTGTGTGTTATGTAAATTACTGAAATGACACTGGCTCATTATTTCTTTAATCATGGAAATGAAGCCAAAAAGACACCCCGCCCTCACAATGCTTGACTGGTTTCTGCACTGGATATAGCAACAAACTGACTCATTTGTTTTAAGGCGAGAAAAAAGAGGAGCTTCTCTTAGTTTTTTTATATTACCAATTTATTTCATATAATCTACATGTGTCTCCTTTCAATGATCTGTATAGCTGCACACAGTCATTAAGCGAGATTGAAGCTTTTGATATGAGGCATCCTGTATGCTTTTAGTCAGTGCATAACACATACATTTTCATGTACTCCCTTGGACGATAATACTAGCACTTTTTCCCAGCAGAGAACTTGCTGATCTGAATATCAAAGCACAGTATTTTCTCAAATGTATTCAGCACGTGTTGTCTCCCAGTGAAGCTTTGACCCTGCAGTAGGAGCCTTCTGTTACGATTCACACAACCCCACCGCCGAATTCAAGCTGATGCCGCCCGTGGGGACCAATATCAAAGACTTCAGTTTCTATTACCAGATTGCGTGTTTGTGCTTCCCTACCCTTTGAGCTGAAGATGAGCATCCGACTGAGGAAAACGCCATTCTGTTTGCAACTTGCTCTCATTGAAGAGCCTAAAACAAATAGCGTCAAAACGTAAAGAGCTTATAATCATCTATTTACATCTCTCTAATATTCTGTTTGATGTCAATATCCCCCCTTTGGGTACTGGACACAAATTCACTTAAGATTTCCAGCTGTAATTGTCTGCAATGGAAACGTTTTATGATGAATGTATAATGTGCTTGGTGAATATATTGTTGTAATCTGCACTATTTTAATGAATGTCAAGCAGCTTCCGCATGCTAGATTGTAGAGCACCTGAAGTATAGTATTATTGAAAGCCAAATTTGAAACAAACTTGTATTTCATTGTGATTCTAAGTACTTTAGTGAGCAATTTCACCAAATTAAGTTCATTTGACCTGTCATGATGAGTATTACAGTCTTAATGAGTAAAGCTGATGATGTTGACAAATGCTTAGGGGAGAACGGGGTAAGTAGGGACACTTTTTACTCTAGTGAGAATTGCTCATCACCTAAACATCTTTCAATAGTCACTCCTACATTAAATTGAAGCTTAAGGTGTTGGCTTGAAATGTGTACCCCTCACTTTTTCTATCTTATTGTAATAAAGAAGAAATTAATCATCAAAGACATCCTTACACATTGTGACAACCAACCCCATGAGGTCGGTGGTCACACACTATGGGGTTGTTTGTCACAATGTTATCTTAATGGGAGTCATCTTAAAAAAAGGCAAGAAAGCAGAACTAAATTTGAAAGTTTAATTGCATTGTCAAGTTGACAAATAGGCCTACATAACTTACTGTAGCCTTGGCAGCTGGTCTAGTTTGGGATGCACTGGGTTGTTTTGATTTTGTTGCCCTTTTTTCTTTTGCATGCTAGCTGCCTTTTCCTGCTTTATTCTCTCCTTCTCTGGGGTGTCAGTGAGGATACAGCTTGAAAATGTATTTCGTTATTGGGTTCCTTTTCTGGCTGCAGCCTTTGGATAGCATGTGACAACCAACCCCCCAAAAAATGTGACGACCAACCCCAACTTGAATTTATTGCTAGCATCAAGGCCAACAACCATCTGACAACTAATTAGCTTGCTAACAACAATCTAAACTATAGTTTACCCTTTACACTTCTTATGGGTAACAAGTGTTTTGTTATAAACTCATTGTGTAAAACCCTAGAAGAAAAAAACTGAGGAGCTAAATATTTTCAATTTGACATGAAAAATACAAACAGTCCTCTCACCTCAAATTCAGCAGTCTAACGCCAAGGAAGACTATGTAGGTGACCTCTGATCCCAATTCTGGATATTTACATACCAACATTTCACAGACAGCGCCTTCTGGTTCCGAGATCTAACAATTGTGACAACCAACCCGTGTGACATTTTACCCCGTTATCCCCTAATAATTAATAGGAAACATACGTAATAAGCTAGGGTGAGGGGTTTGAAGGAGGTTTGCATATCAGAGGCTGTAGTGACCTGGTAAAATATGTTATGCAGTTGGACTATGGTACTTGTAGGGCCCAGTGTACTATTAGGAGCTTGACCCATTCTACAAGCTGTCCGGATATTTAATCCAGGGTTACATTGTATTTCTTTTTTTAAATCTGTCTCTTTTGAGCCCTCTATCTTTATTAAAGTGCAATACCAAAGTGCTGGATCAACTATATATCCCATTAACAAAATCCATATTCATTAGTGTGTATTACTTCATCATACGTCATATTATTTCCGCCAAGTATTTTGGGATATCATAATCAAATTCTTATCTAAATAAAACCATTTATTTCAAAGGTAGGCTATCAGATTTTGCCAATGCAACCAATCAGTGTCTTCCCTCAAACCCACTGCTTACATAATTCATTACAAAACACTGCACCTCAGATGGTGATGGAGCGAGTCTTTCTCTCCATAGAATTCTATCACATTGTGATGTGTGTCTACATACCTCATGCTCATCCAAAACTTGTTGACCTTGCTCAGCATAAAGTGTTCACTACCTGCCGAAATGACTTTTGAAGAACTTGTTCCCATGACTACCTTCCCTCTTTGGCTTTCCCTCCTATTCAACTGATAACCGTCCGTTTGCAGAACTCTAAGCCTAAAACTCTGTTGGCACAGACCTGCACTACGGCTCTCAGCTGCTTTTTCATTCAATACGATACACACTAAGCTGGCGTTTTTAATCAGTATTTGGCTTGCGGTTAAATACAATAATAGGATTAAATAACATATGACAAACAAAGTTTACTTTGGTAAGGTAGTTCAATAGAAATCCTAGTAGAACCATTATTTATATGACGCATGAGTGAGTATTAAACAAATGAATGTAGGTGGTTGCCTAGGTAGATACAAACAAACTATTTTCTTCAAACATTTATTTCTGTTTTTCTATTTCCTAATTAAACTTATCGGAAATGGCATATTTTCTCAAACTGTCTGCAACTGCTGCTAACTTGGCCCCCATTGTTTCTCATTACATTTAAATCAGTTGAATATGATGATTTAGCATCTTTTCCACAGCGTCTACCTCATGGAGCCCCCTACTCTGAGACATTTGGCACATTATTTGACAGTCACAAACCACTGAATCCCGTTGCTTTATTTCAGTGAGTCTATCGAATTTGATTCACCCTGGTGGATGCAGTAGAACACATGCTATCTATCATCTCAGTAAATCAGGCTGAAATGCAAGCTGGAACCTTAGTAGTGATATATTTTAGGAAAAAAATTATATGCTTTGACTTTAAATATATACTTTTTGCACCTATGAAAATGTACTGTACAGTGTACACCCACTCAGATGAATGTAAGAGCTAAAGTTAAAGGGGATGCTTTTGTACAAGAGCTAACGAGACAATTTTTATTCTAGAGTTATACTATTTGATACATGTAATGGTGGCTTTGTTCCTGCGAACCTGCACTAATATCTCATATTTGAGGTTGTTTACTGTATTAGATGCCACTGCAAGATGACTAATACCCTTGCTGAACTGATACACTGCTGTCAAGCATCACAGGAAAATATGCATCTTTAAATACCTACTGTATTTGAAGCTATTACCATAATTGCAGGCAACTCATTTGGCGTCTGTACAAGGGATTGCAATGGTGAATATACCAGCTGAGAAAAACAGCAATATGTGGTATAATGAAAGAAACCATTTTTGTTTTCTTGATGCCATTATCAATGACCTCAACTTGTTTGTGAGGTGGCCTTGTTGAAAGCATACGTGTGCAAGAGGATGAAATTAAATACTGCTTTAGGTCTTGATGACTCATCTGAGAGAACCTAAAGTATTCATACATTTACTTCCTGTAGTTTGTTTGGTGGTGTAAGAGTGTGTGCTAGGAATTTGATATCGTGAAGAAAACCAGAAAAAAGCACAAACCATAATCCAACTGGCTGACTGACTTAATGGCTAGACAATCCTGGGGGAAAAAACTGAAACCTCTTTTAGAAATCCTTTTTGTAGTCAACCGGTGAGCCAAGGGCGTTTTTCTATCTTTGTTTGATTGATGGCAGCTGGCAGGAAACTTGCAAAGTAGCCTTCATGTCATTGTCAACAATTGCATCTACCCGAACCAAAGTCAAAATTGCAGGTATGTTTACTGAGAAGCTAATTAGCGATCCAGCCTGCAAACTGACATTAGCAGTGCACTTGTTTCCCCTGGTGTATATTTATTTGGTGGCTCGTTCAACAACAAGGTGCAGGACGAGACTTGGGTACATGTTTTTTTTAAGTTAGATGAGAAGGAGACTTAAGCAGAAAAGCTCATTTGGGTTGTTGTTCAGGGTCTGTGGCTCTTGTGTTGTGCAGTACAGGCTCAGTCTGACCATCTGCTCTGCCTCTGATAGATCTGTGATTGTATTTGTTCAAATCAAAACATGATTTGCTGTATTGGAATAAGGTTCTTACCATGGCCGTCGAATACATTATAACTACAACAGCCCAACATTTCATAGGAAATGTGGTGCAGAAAGAAAAAACAAATACATTAACAGCAATCACGCTGCAAATAGAGAAACATTGCAAAGTCAGAACCAAATACGAAAATTAGTCAGCAGGCTCAACATACCTCACCTATATAATCTTGCACAGTAGTTAACCCCCCAGGTCGTTTTATTTGTTTTTTTGGGTTTGTGTGTTCTTGACATCATTTCTCAGCGTATTTGCTGTTTACATATTAGATTTGGCTTTCTGCAGCACGTTTTATTTATTTATTTGTGTACCAAAGTGTTTTAGTATTGTAATTGTTTTCGAACATTTCTCCTAATTTAAATGTGTTGGGCCGTTTGGCCTGGTCAGTTACCGTCTTTTCCACCTCTGTGCAGAATGCATATGTAATCGTATGTAAATTAATGTTACACTAGGGGACACCATAAAATGAAAAACTATGAAGATATACTGTACATGTATTATTTAGGGGTTCTGAGAGGGACACAGGATAATTGATTTACCGTAGCAAAAACTAAAATGCAGTTTAAATTCAGATGCCTTTTGTTTTTGTAATGTTGCCTTCTTCTTGTTCCTCACCAACATACTCCTTGGTTATATCTCTTTTATCATCACACAGAAACTCATCAAAGCTTTACTCTGTTACTATTTAGCTTTGTCTCTACTGTCTTCCTCAGGCACATACATACATAAACATATCCAATATATACATCTACCAACCCATTGTTATTTAATTTTGTTTAAAACTATCCATCCACCCGTCTCCAATCTAAGCCGAGCTGCTCTTCACATTTCTGGCAGCTGTGAGCTTGATTCGTGCCGGCAGCCATGTCATTGATTCCTTGGCAAAGGCAGAACTATGACATCAATCTAGGCTGCAATATCATCACCTGTAACGAGACACCTCTGCTTTTACTATTCTCATATGAACTGCCAAACACACACACACACACACACACACACACACACACACACACACACACACACACACACATTTGCCTGTCAATCAAATAAGTCTGAAAGGCAAGTGATGAGAACGGGCTCTTGCTCGCTTGAATTATTGATAAGAATTTCAGTTGAACATTTTAGCTGTAAGCTATCTTGGCCCTATCCATGACAGACGCCACAAAGTTCCGAGGGTAAATTTATAGAGTAGGGGCTGTAGAAGGAATATGTTTCACCTCCTTATTCAGTTTTATTTTCAATGGTGAAAGTGCTTTCTTGCCAAATAGGCTTCCAAGTTTTTGTATTGTGCATGAGCAATCAATTCTTAAACCTTCTATACATTGTGCACTTATGCAGAGGAAACTTGCATCGTATTTGATCATAGCTGTAACCCATACATTAGGAGCTATATAGTCTTGTGGGAGATTTAATTACACCATCAATCTTTGTATAGTTTACTCATATATCTGTTTCATAGGGGTGCTTTGATTTGCTCTCGCTGTCAAAACATTTGTTAGGTTAGGTGAGAAGTGGATGCTGATGTGTGATAGATTGTCGACCCGTCCTGGACGTACATTAAACTGCCTCATAACTAATGCATGCATAGACCGCAGTAACCCATGACCCTGAAGCTGCAAATATACTTCCATCAGAGCTGCATATGGGATGGTCGAATAGCTTTTGGACAAACAGATTTCCGACATTGGATTGGAAAGTCTGTGTCTGAACATTTGTGTAACTCCCAGACACCGACATTAACACCAATGCCATGTCATGATTGGCCAGAGTGCGGGGTGAGAAAGAACCAATGGTGTACGCTGTTCTCGATCTGGCTTTTGAAGCATCTTTCAAACTAGTCCTTGATGGATCAGCCTAAAAGTGGGCCACTGGGGGGAAAATAAATTGTTGTTGAGGCCAAAGATGTTTCAAGAGATTCAAGAGAACTTCTCGTTATCTTAGACAATGAAAATGTATATCCAAGTCCACCAAGAAATATACAAATAAAACTCCCAAACATAAAATATACAATAATAGCAATAATATTACCATTTAAAATAACAAATAAATCAAGAGAGATAGGCACACGGGTGTTAAATTATGGAACTACAAGTATGTGTAGATATTGTGGCAATCTGTTTAGACATACATTTCCCTACACCATACTCAATATTCCCCCAAGAGCAAGCACTTGGCCTTTAACAGGACAAAGCCTGGTTCTGGGTGAGGGGCAGTCTCCCTAGACAGGTCAGTAGATGAATAAGAAACGTAAAGAATCAATCATTATTATTTAACGTGCTCATGAAGAAGACACATTTTAGAATATGAAGGTCTTAGTCTATTACACCCCATGGTGTAGTCATAGCTTAAAGTGGGTCCTGAACTTCTGTGTTGTGAAGAATAAACCAACCAATGGAGTCCAGACACTGGTAAAGGTGAATGAGTGAAGAAGAGGGCCGAAGATCTTGATGGATAAAGTGGAGTAGGACTTGTGATGATGATGAGGATTGGAGGTGAATGGGGTGGAGGACAATTGCAAATTCTGACTCAAATGACTGCAGAGAAAGAATAGTTTCGAAAATCGGCAGGAACAAGATGATTGCCTCACAAAGGAATATGTTAGGTGAGGCTAAAGTATTGAAACGCCCACAGTCAGCTGATTGAGTAATACACCGGATAATCAAGAGCGTGTCAGTGAAAAGTCATTCTTCCTGTCTGAACTTGTACTAGGGGGCATTTCTTTGTAGTTTACTAACTCTAACAGTGCATTAAATTAAATGACCAAACGTGAAGTTTTTGGCCTGAATGCAAAATGCAATGTGTGGCAGAAACTAACACTACAAACCACCCTATACACACCATCACCATAGTGAAACATGGTGGTGGCAGCATCATGCTATGGGGATGCTTTTCTTCAGGAGGTACAGGGAAGCTGGTTAGAGTTGATGGGAAGATAGATGGAGCCAAATACAGGGCAGACAACCTGTTAGAGTCTGCAAAAGACTTGAGACTGGGGCAGAGGTTCACCTTCCAGAAGGACAACTACCCTAAACATACAACCAGATCTACTATGAAATGGTTTAAATCAAAGCATAGTCATGTGTTAGAATGGCCCAGTCAAAGTCCAGACCTAAAAACAATTTAGAATATTGAGAAAGACTTGAAAAGTGCTGTTGACAGACACTCTCCATCCAATCTGACTTTTCAGTTTTTTATTTATAATGTTGTGCCACTTTGTTTTGGTGTATCACATAAAATCCCAATAAAATAAATGTACGTATGTGGTTGTAACGTGACAAAATGTGGAAAATGTCAAGGGGTATGAATACTTTTGCAAGCCACTGTATATGTTCTTAAATATTCATCATTTGTAATATGTAAAAACCTTAAAGAGGACCTATGATACTTTTCGACTTTTATGACCTATAAACGTTGTTATAATGATTTATAGTCATGTTTAACCATACTAGAGTATCAAATAATTACGTACATGCATTTCGACGTATTCCCTGCTGACCGTCTGGGGTGGCTATGCAGAGCACTAAACACTATGGCAGCCGGTCGAGACATAACTTGTTAAAATTTCCGGGTAGTTTCTGTCACGCTCGGGTAGTTTCTGTCATGTTTCCATGTATGGTAATGCTGCTCAGGCAAGCTCCGGCTGCATGCCCCCACCTTCCTGAAAATCTCCCGCTGCTGGAAGGAAGGTAACCAATCACAACGGAGTGGGGTTTGCAGCAGGGGGGGAGGGGGTGGAGAAGCTCAAAGCAGTGTGTAGAGAGAGACTGCTGTGTTCGCTAGGGTAAGAGGAAGAGTTTCCCGAAAATCTACATAGTTTGTTGTGATGTGATTCGTGTCAGGTTGCTCTATAGCAGTTTTTAACAAGAAATTAAGACCAGAAAAGTAGTGTAATAGGATCTCTTTAAAGTAAAAACAGGTTTTCTGGATGATGGCTTTGTGCCTTAGAATAGGTTGTATAGGGATCCATACATGATCCTAGGCGTAACAACCATGTGGTAAGTATGTTGATACCAAACTTTAGGGTCAGTTATTTAATGAAACTGAAAACTGCCTGAGCAGGAGCTTTACATGTGATATCAAATGTCATCTTGCAAATTAGAAAATCGGTTGGATTTGCCCGAGTGGCGTTCACTCTTCGACACATGCTAATCCAAGCAGAGAGCCGTGTCTGTGTCCATGGAAATAGAAGCAATCAAGTGTTTTTGGAGCACTTTTGAAAAAAAGTGAAGCGACACCAGGCAAGAGGGGGAAAATGAAACACAAGAAGAGATGCAGAGCTCAATTGTGTGTCCACACCATGTCCCTTTTGAAATGATTCATTCCATTTCTGTTAATTAGCAGCTACACTTGTGGAATGACCTCTGCATCCTGCCGCTATCTCTACCTCCCACTGCCTAGCGACACAGGTCTATATAAAGAGAGTGGACCAGAGCAAGAAAGAGAAAGGGAGGGATTAGACAAAGAGGTTAGGGCAACAAGAGTGGAACATGGTAGATTGCTTTAAGAAGAAAAGAGGCGGAAGAAGGGATTTCAAAGAGAGGGTTAGAGAGAGAGAGAGACAGAGAGAAAGAGAGAGAGAAAGAGAGAGAGAGAGAATATGTGCAGGACAATACGCCTTTTGGAACAAGGAAAAAATGTGCATATTTCTGCCAGTGCCGTGGCCACACATAGAAATGAAACACATAGAGACAACGCTCTAACAAAAGTCTCCACTAAAGGAAGCATGAGGAGTTGAGGGGAAATGTCTCCCTTGTAGTTCAACACAAAGGCAGTGGACTAGAAATTCACGGATTGATACAAAGGGAGATCAGTGAGTGATAGATGGGAGATTGGTAGTGCAGATACAATCACAAATGATTATTGATTACTTATCAGAGACCCGGGGTGCTGCATTGGGTGTCTTAAAATTGACCTCAAAATGGACAATGAATGAATTGCTTGCACATCCATTCAGACATACTTTTGGTCTCCTCTCAACGTGGAAGCTGTTTTTCTAAAACCCCATAACCCAATGAATATTTGGCCATCCGATCAAATGCTCAAGCTCTACAAACAAATTGAACTTACTAATGATGGGTATTTGAAGTTGTATTGGTGATTGTTTGCCATTAGACATAATTTAATCCCATTTAGGTAAACAGAAACTAACAGATCTTTAACCTTCCTCCTGTGTTAACTTTCTGCTACCATCCATGGTGTTAGCGGGTCGGTTTCGACCCGTATCTGAAATCAGCTGTAAAAAACACTAAAAACAATTATCTATCATCCAGTTTGTTTCTCATCTATTGGTTACCTTGTTAGGCTTCCTTATCCATGAAAATATAGTTTTTAATATTTTTGGTGTAGGAGACTGGGCCTTTTTTTTGTCAGTATGCGCCTCAATTTCAATAAAATAAATGGTAAAATTAACCTCAAGAGAATCATATAAATAAATATTTGGTTGTTGTGTTACCTGATTATTACTGAGGGGTATGAGAACACATTTCTTAACTACATTTGTTTTATTTATTTTTTCATATTAATATTATTGACCTTTTTAACAACTATGGTGTTACTGGTCAATTACGACCCATATATATTTATTTCAGAAAACTGCAAAACAACTTTTATTTCAGCATTATACAAACACACAATGAAAACCAGAACAAGTCACAACACAAAATATAGATTTGTAAGGTCAAATAAACAACAACCAATCAACAAATCAAACCAATCGAAATCAATTACTAGTTCCAAAACTAGTACAAAAAACAGAATAAAAGTCTCTGTGTGCATATGTTTGGTTGTGTATTCAGATGTGTGGCAAAGAGCAACACTTTCAGTGTTCTTTGCAGAGATATTTCTTGCAGGTAAAGCACAATACTTTTATCTTTCTGTCCTTAGTGCTTCGGCAGACCTGACACCTCTTATTTTTAGAATCAGGTGGCCATTTTCACCAAAAACATGATCCAGAACTTGGCTCACTGTATATATCCTATTTTTTTAATAATGCAAATAGGAGATGTGCACTCTGCAAGTCACCAACTCTATACTGAATTGACCTCACATGTCTGGATATGCCCGTCTGTTTGTTTCGCTTTTATGCAGGTATAAGGGCAAAAAAAGTCAAAATGAGAACCTCTACAGAGCTCACATGATTGGGAGAGGAGCTGACTGTCATTGTGTTGGCTGACAGTGCACTTATGATTTCAGTTTTGGCTCTAGTTATTGATTTTTACATCTTATTCTATAACCGGGTCGAAAACGACCCTAACACCACAAGTGTTATAATTTCCACCAGAGCATTTTATAATTAAGTAAAACATTTTTTATTTTTTTTATTTTGTTGAAATAGAGGTTCCTGACAAAGTCAAGAAATCTTGATGCAATAAACAAAATGTAAGTGATTATTTTATGCATTTGAAAACCAAAACGGGTCGGTGGCGACCCTAACACGAGAGGAAGGTTAAGAAGCACTCGCCTGCACAATTAACATCTGAGTTAGAAATTCAGGATTTGCTGCATGACTAACTAGGACAACAATGTGTGTAACAATACACATCCGTACCTAACCGTCATAATACAGGCACTTGCGGTTTGTTGCTAGGAAAATGACTATGTGAAACTGGTCAAGAGCTGTAGCCCCATCAATTTATCATGCTTATATAATTGATGTGTGTGTTAACAGTCCATCCCTTCATCTCTTCAAGCCAGATGATGACCTCTAGCTTGGAGGCCCTTCCTCATCATTGACCCCTTTCGATCATACTGTGCACACATAAATCTTGTTTTGTGTAGTCAATGCCGCACAAAATATAACACACCGTGAGGAAAGTATGTGAAATGTATTCTGTTATTATCAAATTACCATCCTCAGACTTAATGAATGATGAACATTTGCATCACCCCCTGATGTGAACATAGAGTTCCAACACCATCTGCCATTTGTTATAGTCCCTGTTCCCATGCCTGTGCTCCTTTGATGAGGTCTTTTTAAAAAGGTATTCAAATATAATGCTAAATAGCTGTCACTGGCAGATTTCACTACCCAAATACAAATGTACAGTGCAGTGGAAGAGGGAAAATCCCAAAGGGGTGAGTTGCAGCTGCCCTTTTCCGGCGGGAGGATCCCCAGGGTTTAGGAAGTAACAGGTTGAGAGGACACACTGACCCCCTGTTGCTCCATGACACCTGAACAACACCAACCTCATTTTAAGCAGTGCATGCATTATAGTCCAATTAATTCCTTCTTAACAAAGATAGATTCAGTCTGAATTGGTTGTGTTGATTCAAAGAACAAATAGGCAGTATACTCAAGTTTAAGAAATGCTTTATGACACGCTATGATGTTGATGTGAGAAGATGTAAGAAGATATGAAAATGTAAGTGTCCATATAACCTTTTGTATAATACCACTGTGTTACCAGCTTACACTAATATGTCCACAAGAAGAGTTGTAGTTAACAGATATGTTTAACACTTATATATTATATATGATTACAACCACATTAGACTGTGTAATAAAACATTCATCAAATGTTATATACTGCTTATGAACACTAAAACAGGAGGGGGGTTTAAGTAAAATGTTTATCCACTAAGCACTAAGAAACTTAATGCAATCTTCTCTAAATCAAATCAAAAATATTATCCAGTTATAGAAAGTAAATATCCAAAGAGTTTACCTTTAGAAAATAAACGCCCTTTATGGAGATGCTTATTTAATCACAATTATTTTTGGATAGTCCTTAAAGCCAGTGAATATTCTTGCAATCTTGGATAGCCACAACAACATATTCAGTATCTTATCGTCATTGTTATTAACTACATTTAACACATATGTTAAATGTAACATGTATAAAGAATGTGTACTTTTTGTTAGGATCTATATTATTACATGACCTCGACTGTCTGACATGATGTAAACAAGGTGATTTTTACACAATATGGTTTCCAGGGACAATGAAGCTTGATAGAGGGCTGGGCCAATTGTGACAGTTATAATTGGGACTAGCTGTCATTGTCACAGTGATTTATGATATAATCAATGAGCAATTAGCTGACATATTAAGGGTGGGCTTCTTGGTTTAGCTTAGAATACGTTTTTAAAGTTTTTCTTGCTGATTCCGCTCTAGTTTCATGCAAGACTAAGGGAATTTGACCCCTCACCCCAAGAGACTGAATATATATTAACGAAGTCTGAAAAGAAGCATACAGCAAACAAAAATATCGTATGTAATACGATGATGTTCTTGGTTAAAAGAGGCAAAACAGCATCACATATAAACAAAGTTGTTCACTTGTGTTTCAGTGTATGTTCTTAATGAACTGAAATCTTCATTATCTTCAAATGAGACTTGGGAAGCTTACATCAAATCCTAACAATGATCAAACATAAAGGCAATCACTCTCCGATTTTAGTTGCAGACCTATAGCATTAATAATTACCCAACTAGTATAGATCCCTCTTTGATTAACTGAACAATATATTAAAAAATACATCAAATATTCATATGCATACATTTTAATTTCCTCCAAGCATTCTAAATTACACATATTCTATAAATAATGTGTGCCTATGACAATGTACGTTATTTCAACATAATTAAAACACAACTTAACCTACGCCCTTGGAATTTATTAATTTGAGCCCCTTCAAAGCCCAGCAAAAGCTCTTGGTTTCTTTGAACCTGTGGTAATGAAGGCTGGTGCTGCATACTTCCTTTGTGACGCTTTCTCAGACTTGACAGAAACAGCAGGATATAATCAATACACTTTCCCAGCACCTCCAAGACAATGAACTCGGAGCTGAGCATACCTCAGAACCTGCAGTCTTGATTTCTCTCATGAGGTTCAGCAAGGCTTCTCATTAGACTAATACACCTGTGTTAATTACGCCTATAACAACAGATACAAAAAAAAAAAGTTGTTGTGTTCTTTACTAATGGTCGGATCCGCTCAGGTGTCTTAACCCATCTATCACCAAAGCACCAAGTCACATCCACTCCACACAGCCAGATACACTCCTCGGGTTTCCCAGCAGAGACACTTTCGACAAAGGCTCAGACTGGACCTCATTCAGGGATACTGTTATTGATAATATTTTCTGGATAAAGAAAATGCGGATTACAAATAATTGGAAGATCAGCTTTGCTTGGTCCCGATTATGAGTGAGAGGTTTCTGCCTGGATATTGACAGCCCTGGTGCTGCGAACATAACTGAGCAACAATGGACATATACAGCATATCACTCGGGGGGGAAACATTTTGATTTAGTTTTTGTTCTACATGTGACACAGTAGCCCTTCACATGTCGTGCTACTGTGAAGTGGGGGATACATTATTCGTTTTGTCTGCCTCTCTCCTCACCGAAAGGCATCTCTCCCTCTTCAGCTCTGCGATTTCCATCCGAGGAGACCCTCTGCCATACTGCTGGCGGAGTGTCAGTGTGGCGGAGAGATTAATCGGTGGTCACCTGCTGTGGGTTGTCAATTGAACGCCTCGGGAAGGGCCATATCAGCATAACAGGAACCCATTTTCAGACATATGTCATATTATATGAACACATCCTGCCCTTGCTTTCTCTTTTGAAGGGGATCTCTGCGTCTGTGCTCGCCGTGTCTAAGGATTAGAATTAGTGTCAGGGTGAACATCGAAGTACAGTGGCAGCCCCGGCACTGGAGGCCGCGGGGGGGTTTGGATGAGGTGTGTGTTTGAAAGGGAAACTATCAATACAGAATAAGGCACAGCGGGAGACAACAGCTAGCCGCCGGCTATCGGCTCATTACATGCGAAATAATAGAACTCATCAGCATGCATTTGAGTTCCTCTCATCTCAAGGGACCACCGAGATCGACACACCTTGAAAACAGCACATTACTGTTCCCTGGCTTCTCCCCCTTTCGTTTTAACACTCTGGTGAAAAAAGTACCCTTGAAAATGTTTAAGATTGGGCGCCGTTTCAAATTTCCTTTGAAGATGAATGCAGAAACATCTAACTGGTTCATGAGAAGGCACTATTTTTTCCTAAATACTCTAACATTTTCAAAATAGATCTTACTGAGCTTGCATGTGCTCCAGGAAATGCCTGAGGATGTGCCCGCAGCCCTTCAGCATGCTTATTAGATAAGTTTAATAAGGGCAAGAAAAAACCCAGGTTAGCAAAATTCCTAATGAAATCTGATATGTAAACAGTCCTATTAAATGTCATACTCTCTGTCCATTACTCAAAGATGAAGGCTTTCAGATATGTTTGTTGGTTAAAGGCACACATAGCTATCTCCAGTGAACATTTGGCGATCGTTTGTTTATGTTTAAACACCCAACTTTTTTTCAACGTGCACACACGACGAACAGGTAGCGTATCATGATTAGATATTAGCTGATTTTGAGAAAAAAAAGCATTCTGGATTAAAATCGCTTAGTATGCCTTTAAGTCAGGGGCTCCCTGTAGATATGATATGATGTGTCATCTATATGAAACGTAATCTTATTTAACAGAGAGGATGTGGGAGAACTTTCAGGCTCTATTCAATCATCTCCCCCTGTTTTATTATCAAATGGATTGCCTGATGTTGCAAACCTTTTTAATAAATATGTGTGTGTCTGCTAAAAGAAGTACACTTACATTCAGGTAATTAGGTGAGAGTCTGATTTAAACTGAGAAAATTCACTGCTCACATAATGCAAAATAGCTTGATCCTGACATGAGTTCCATTTGTTTGTTCATTGTTTTGGTCCATGCTTTTGTTCAAAGGAATCCTGGGTGGATACACGTTATTGTTCTACTGAAACCCTCACAAGAGTAAATTAAAAATGGTTTGAGGAATTTCATAGAAGAAGAAGAACAATGTACTGTACTGATGCAATATTTAATGTCTGCTTGGCTATTCTTAATTTTTTTTTAAATTATTTTCCCCCTATTGTTTTGTTCAAAGAACACAGACTAAAAAGACTTGAATCCACATAGCTCACACACATCAGGCCCTCTGGCATTAATACACTCATTCATCTTTAGCTATTCGGAAATTCATGCATCTTTGCTTTAATGTTAAACGTTCTCAAAATTACAACTCTCCTTGTGAGAGTCTACTACAACCTATACTCTTTAACAAAAGCTTAACCTGTGGTCAATTTGTTTTGTAATAGGCTGCATATTGGTAACTGACTGAACTAATAACTACTACTGGTTGCCAAACTAACTGTAACTACTCGCTTCCAATGCACATTAAATTAAACAAAAAAAAGTATCTTCGTTTAATGGATAAATCCTGCAAATCCAGCAAGCATTTTACTGCTGACAGATTGCAGGGCTTACTATTTTATTTTGCACGAGTTCATTCTCCTACATAACCCATATGTGTCTGGAGCCAGCAGCTGAGCTTATCATTAAAACAGAAGAGACTGCAGGAAGTTATTAAGCAGCCAAAAAAGTCTCACACATTATCCTCTTTTTTTATTTTTATTTTTACATATGCAACAAACAAGATATAAGGTATATTGAGATTTATAGATGCTAGTAAAGTAAGAGTAACCATTTTCCACTGTTTGCTGTCTTTAATTGTTTATGTTAAGCTACTTGGCTGCTGGCTCTATATATTTAATGAACAGGCTTTAGAGTGGTATCAATCTGCTCATCTAAATCCCAGCAATGAAGTTACAGTTTTTCACAATTGCTTAAACACATTTCCTGATAGACTACCTCACTTTTTCAAAACCCTAAACACAAATTTCAAAACTCAAACACAAAATGCAAAATCCTTCACTTCTCTTGCAAAAGCACACTTTACCCTCAAAACAGTGTTAACTCTTCACTAAATGGTGTTTTCTTTTCAAATGGCAAACGCATACATCATATGACTAGACATTTCCAGCACATTCTGCAGAATGGAAAACACTATAGTATAAATGCAAAACACTATATGAATGCTTTATCAGTAGAATTATGCCTTTGCATGTTCATACACATACAACAACAAATACTTTACAGTTTTTGCCAAATGCAAACACACATGTTGCAAAATAGTTTATTTTGCCATTTCAAACAAACACAATGAATAGGTAGGACTGCAGTTCAAGCAATTCAGTGTGTCAGTATAAACTAAGAAACAATTACAGTAAAATTAGGGAACAATGGTAAAAAAAACAGCGTTGTAAGGAATTGGGTGGTTGGATTATGAATCCTTTTTAGGATACCGCCTCCTGTTTGCGTCTGGCCACATCGCCTCATCAACATCACACTCAATTTCATCCTTTGAGAAGCAACAGGGAAATGATCACCTGATATCCAGTCTAAATCTCCTAATTATGGAGCGACTCAGGTTGGGCTGCACTCTCTGTCCGGGCTCCCTCATTGATAGGCCATGATCTATAACATAGTCCACTATAGTGTCCCTGTTGTATGTGTCTCCGTCTGTTGCCTTCTTTGTCCTCGTCCTCCTGCTGCTCTCTCTCCTCCTCTTCCCCTGACTCTTACTGTCTCAGAAAGGAGCTGAGCTCACCCGGGGTCTATTTGTAGTGCTAAGGTTTAGACTGATTGGTATTCAATTAGTTTAATTTTTTTTCAAGAAGTGTGTTGGAGAATTTCAAAAACAGTGCAAAGCATATATCGTGTTTGTAGGGTTGGTGCTTTGGTTTAGGGCATGGTTACAAAAGTTAGAGGTTGTGATGCTGTGGTCATAGCAGTCACTTTTAGTGTTTACAGTATTCGGCAAAAACTGTATTTGTGCCAAAATGTGCAGTCTACTGTAAATCATAGCAAACAGGAGCTCATCTCTGACCCTTCTATAGCTAACTGCACAAAAGCCTTTTGAGTTTAGAAATTTGATTGGCAGTGTGTTCTGTGTGAATACCAAGAGAGAGAATTCAGGAAGAGTGTGCAAGATATAGAGTATTGTGTGTAGTGTTGTGAAAAATGTGTGTTTTGGAATGAAAATATGAGTCTAAGGCAGGAAATGTGTTTGGAATTCAGCAGAATTGCGTTAAGCAGTTGGTAAATTAGTTTCAGATTGGGCACATTGTGTCTGATGTTCCAAAAAATGTGTTTAAATAATTGTGAAAAACTGTAATAGGCAGGCATACTTCCCAAGTTGTTGAAATTAATATTTAAATTTGGCATTCTCCCGTCTGAAGTCAATGGCATCAACCCAACACGATAGAGGGCTACAGGCATGGTTGAAACTGCATCTCAGGAGGAACCTCGTCGTTGAGTTTGTGCATCATTGAAAGAACATGAAGACCAATGTTCAGCAGACCGTGTGTAGCAGTTTAGCTTAATAGTGAAGTTCTTGTGGGAATTTGGGATTAGTAAGG
The DNA here is from genome assembly GCF_949987685.1 of Ammodytes marinus. NCBI lineage: Eukaryota > Metazoa > Chordata > Actinopteri > Uranoscopiformes > Ammodytidae > Ammodytes > Ammodytes marinus. The sequence goes on along the minus strand of NC_137213.1, from coordinate 21,613,673 downwards.
TTGTTTTTTGTTTATCGAGTTAATAATTTGTTAGGATCAAGTGAACAATGTGAGCCGAATTAAATGAAACGTATGATCTCTGTAGCGTTGACATTTAATCATTATCCGAAGAGTTTAATTCCAAGAGCAAGTGGTTGCAATCAGTTGTTGAATTATTGTTTATAAGTAAAACCATAGCGTACATATCTATGAACACGCAGCATGTGAAGGAGAAATCTTAACCCTACTGCTCCGTTTCATGTTAACTACTTTTGTTATCCGGATCAAATATGGCCGCCCCATGGTAGGCGATAATAAAGAATAATAATATATATAGCCTATTATTACCAAATGTTGTGTTAGATCTTTTCACCAACTTAAGTTCTTGTGATCATTTTAAGTTTTGAACCTCTGTTGAGTATTTATTGCCTGAAGCCTCATTGATATGAGCGCGTACAACAACAATGTTTAAGTTTAACAAAGACATTTGTTTTAAAACCATTTGACAATTCTTTTTTTAAGATATGTTCGAGGTATTTTCATCTCTATTTGATAGTTTAAGAGGTATACAGTGAAAATGAGGGGACAGAGAGAGAGAGAGAGAGAGAGAAACAGAATGGCATGCAGTGAACGGACTGGCCCGTAAAACCCGGGTCTGCTGCGACAAGGACTGAGCCTTAATGGTATACGTGCTCTACCCACTATGCCACGGTAATGCCCCTTGACATTTAGAATAGTTGCTCAAAATTACATCAGTTGTGTTCCTGGTCAAATGCAATTACTTACAGTTTTTGCCTAATGCTTACACACTAATAGTGGTTGCTAGGCCCAAAGCATCACAACCTCTAACTTTGGTGACCATGCCCTAAACACAAGCACCAACCCCACAGACACAAAATATGCTTTGCACTGTGTTTGAAATTCTCCAACACACTTCTTGCAAAACACTACACACAGTTTTTTACATAAGACACATTGTTCAAAATTTTAAATGAAATCTCCTGCAATCATTGGGAAAACACGTCTATGTAAAATACAAAACACAACCACATTTGGAAAATCACACAGACTCACACACATGAAATATACAAAATAAAAGTAATTGAATACAAATCGTTGTGAGCCTTAGCACTACAAATAGACTTCAGGTGAGCTCAGCTTCTTTATGAGACAGTAAGAGTCAGGGGAAGAGGACAAGAGAGAGCGGCAGGAGGACAAGGACAAAGAAGGCAACAGACGGAGACAGGGTCACTATAGTGGACCATGTTATAGATCATGGCCTATCAATATAGGAGCCTGGGCAGAGAGTCCAGCCCAACTACACAATAGCTCCATAATTAGGTCATTTAGACTGGATATCAGGAATATTTTCGCTGTTGGTTCTCAAAGGATGACATTGCATGTGATGTAGATGAGGCAATGTGACAAACAGGAGGCGGTATCCAAAGGATTCATAATCCACCTATTCGTTGTGTTTTTTTATTTTGTTGGCCAAAACCATGAAATTGCAATATACACTTTTTTTCAGAAGATTTTTTATATTTTTTTCATGTGTCTAATTGAAAATACAGTGGATCAATCTTTCCAAAAAATTCTTCAAGAGGTTGGATTCAAGGCGATATTTCCCCCGTTGCTTGGCAAGGGAGGACATTGCCTGTGACGTGGATGAGGTGATGTGGCCAGATGCCAACAGGAGACAGGATCCATAGCCTAAATGTCTTCCAATCATTCCCCTACAACACTATGTTTTGTAGAACATTCTAGTGGTACCATTTCTTGTGTGTCTTTGTGTGTTTTATTTTTTTACTTTTGCAAAAACCTGAAATGGCGAAAGAAATAAAAAAATCTGAAGCGTCTACATTTTGTTTTCATGTGTCTAGATCAACTGTAGTGGATCAATCTTTCACAAAAAAATCTGTATGAGACTTTTAAAGTCAAAAACCATCCAAAGTACTGAATACAGCTGTGTTTTGCATAAAGCCCATCTGTGTGTTGTTGCTGCTAGGAAAGAGTAATTCAAAAGTGCATGTGTGTATTGTTTTGATGCTAAAAACAGTTTTGAAATGGGATTGTTAGGTTTTATTTCAAGAGTTTAATTTTGCCGTATAAATGAGAAGATTATCTCTCTGTGATTTGTCCTATTCGGCCTGTGTGTTAAGTTTTGACACATTGGGCCAAAGTCTGCAACATGTGTGTAAGCAATCGGCAAAAACTGTAATTAGTGAAGGCCCAAAACTACAAAAATTGTTACAACCCTTATTACAAAATGGATATCTATACACATTAAAGGTGAAATAAGCGGTTTATTTATGTTAATATAAGTGTTAAATTCATACAGTGATCACTTACATAATGTGCGTGTTTCATAAAGCCGATCTCTCAGTCAGCTGCTTTGCATGTAATTGGCAAATAAACTTATTGTAGTATCCCAAAATTTTTATCCAATCAGAAGAGAGAACGCTACAAACCGACACTCGTCTCACTCATACATACTATATACACTCCCTGGTCTCACTGCCGGTGCACGCCAGAGCAACAGATGGGTGAATGTGTATGTGCCTACAATGGCGGAGCAGGTAAAAATCCTTCCCAATGTCTGTTGTGATGGTTTTTATCATGTTTTATCACACTTATGGATCTGAGATGATGCTAGATAACTCGCTGCTTGGAGACCGCAGTGCAATAATGTGGTGACGTAAGGACGAGCGAGGGGACTGCTAACTGCAGTAACTGACAGGAAGTTAGCTAAAAGAACCATTCCGCTTACAGCACCTTTAAGAACAATTTAATATTTTATCCAGTGTCATGATCTAAGTCAAGATATGATCAAGATCGATCAGAGAAATAGAACAACAAACATGTGGAGGTATAGGAGTGTGTGATGGATGCGCATTTGCCTAAGCACAACTTTATACACTGCATGTAGTCCTCACACCCCTTTACTTCTATGAACGGGCATTTTTGACAAGGAACACCATGGGTATATAACTGAGTTCAAAAAAAGTATAATGAAAATGATCAAACTTAATTGTGTGTGTTCAGAGGCTTAATGACAATCAGATTAAATTAACTACGGTATATATATTAGTTAGATACTGTATTTTTTAATACTTCTTGATTTTTTTCATAGTTAAAAATGCATTGCTTTTTACAAGCCAGCAGCTTGTAGAATCTGTGACTCCTCATAGAAGAGCATAAGAAGTCTTCAAATCAAGGTAAGACAAGAAAAAGACTGAAACAGGGTTTTCACAGTTTCTGTTATATAGTTGTTGAAAGACTGCACAAAGTGCTCCTTGGAAAAACAGAGTTCTTCACTTTGACCACTGGCATCAGCCTACTGCTTATGTCACACACTGTGGATTATACATGTGGTTGTATTTCATATGAGATTCAGTACGTGATGTTGCGGTGCAGATGCGAGCCGAGCGCCAGAGAGAGATAAAAGTGAGATATCACATCAAGGAAATTCATATTTAATCTGAAGCAACCATGTATTATTAGTCAACTAATGTATTATTTCCTTTCAGTTGCCTGTAACTTATTTCAAATGCACAATCTCATACAGGTTCAAGAGTATGCGATTTCCTGCTGGAAGTGTATCCAGAAAATTATGATTTTAGAGATTTTGTCAGTTTGTCATCCATTCCATAGCTTTTTTTTTTCCAGTTAACAGCTGTGGGAAATTAGATGCAGGCTGCATCTCACATCTCATCTTTCTTTTTAATACAGCAAGTTATTGGGACTGTTGAGGTGTTCCCGGGTGGGACCTGATGAACGCAGACATTCGACTGAACAGGGAGAACAGAACAAAGTGTCCTAATTGCATGCCGGGGGAACCACAAAGACAGAGAAAGGCTGTTGACAGAGAAAACTGGGACTAGTAGATGAGCCTGAGAGGGAAGTATAATGCAAAATGAATTACATTTAGTCTCAATGGTATTACCATCAGAAAAGGACAGAGAAGAATATGGCTTTAATAATAACAGCGAGATGGAGGTTGGTGAAGCTTTGTGCTCTGCTGTGACCACAGTAATTGGATAAAACCTGATAAACCAACCGTCAAGAACAATATCCCTCCACTACAGTAGATTAAAATGATGTTGGTTGGCATATATGTGTGAAGCAAAGGGGCCTTGAATTGAATTTGCTTTGTAAATGAAACAGTAAACAGCTAAATAGCCATGTTTTTTTCAGTTTGTTCCGGTGTAACCTTGTTGAATTGCCTGAAAAAAAACAATTTCACTAAGATTGAGATAGGGAGGCCGGGGGGGGGGGGGGGGGGGGTGTCTTTGTGAGTGTGAATATAAGGGGAGGATAGCAAGAAATGGAAAACGGCATGGTAATATTTGAAAAACATCTTGCTTTGTTCCATTGTCTTAAAGATGCAAACCTTCTTTTTTTCTTTCTTTCTGTTTTTTCGGAAATCCTTCTTCCTCCCTGTGACTCAGACCAAAGGCTATGTCTTCATCCGCCCCTCCTGTGCACCGCACCGCTTTACAGAACACCATATTTGATCAGTGTCTCCACAGGAGGCTCTTTTGCCCTCTCCCACAGCTCCGTCCTGGCCTCTTGCTGACTCAGATGGCCAACATCAAGAGGACCTCATCATAACTGTCTTTGTTTTCAGTCAGTCACTCTGGCAGTCAACTTTCCCAGGATTTGCCCTCACCTCGATCATTACCTTTTACCAGTACCACAAGCCCTAACTGCCATAATCAGGGGGGTGTCGATAACGTTTGTATCTTCCTCTTCTCTTTTTTGCACTCCAGTTTTTCACCTTTTTTAAAGAGCACCTATTATGCTTTTTAAACTTTTATGACCTACACACGTCGTTATAATGATTTATAGTCATTTTTAACCATACTAAAGTGTCAAATAATGACGTAGGGGAGGACGGGGGAATGTGAGACATCGGGTAATGTGAGACACCATAGGACATGGAACACATTTTTGGTCATGTGAGATATATGTTTTCATGCCCCTCTCATTTCCCCTTGGCCATGAAAGAGAGGACCTCATGGTGATGTTGTGAGCATGTTTTTTTCACAAAAATGTCTTGTTTGTATGTAAAAGTACATTTTCTTACTGTCAACTTAATCGATTGTTGTGCCTAATCAAATTGATTCAGGTAGAAAAACTTCTATCACACATGTTGATGAACTACCAACATATGAAACCATGTGATGATGATAACTGAAGAATAGCCTGAATTGCCGATAGAGGTAGTTTTTTTCTCAAATTGTGGCAGTGGGGTAAAGTGAGATAGTGTCTGTGCCCTCTTTTAATGAATCCATTATATTTGAGGTAGAAAGGAGACTAGTTTGAAAAGACAAAAGACAATGTGGGCTGGAGGTGGGGGTTGATGTTTGAAGGGGTGTCAGCAAGGGCATGGTTTGGCACGTATGTATGTGGGGGACAGGAGAGTGACCTTTAACATCAATAGACCCTAAGAAATATGTCTTTATTCAATGAATGATCCCAATAAAGCAAATGTGTAAAAAAAGACTCAAAAGATGGAAAATGACAGCTGGGTCTAATCCTGTTCTGAGTCCCAGACTGTTCTGGTTCTGATTGTCCTTTGCTCTGACCCCCAGACACTAGCTGGCTCTAAGGGTCCTGTGTTCTGACCCCCAGACTGTGTTTTAATCTAACTGGTTATATCTGTCATTTGAATGTTACTTATTGAATATGAATGATATGTTGTATTTGATCAGAGTTACTTTCAAGTGTTTAGATAAATGTTTTGCTTAATTGACCAAACCCCATGATTCTGTTACTAGTCCGACATTAGTTTTGTAATATTTGGTTTTCAAGCTAGCTGTCAGGATTCTAACTGTTACAATGTGTGTTGTTATGGTAGTTTCAGAGTGTAAAAAGTAAGTGGTTCAGTTACCCCAGTCTCAGTAGTCTCAGTTTACCCCACAGCTGGGGTAAACTGTTTTTTAAAACAATCATATTTTCACTGCCCTTTGTCTTGAAAAAAATCGGCTAATGCCCATTTCTAGGAAACATCCTGAATTAATGGGAAATGTGTAAATTTGAGTGATAAATCATTTTAGCTCGCTTAGAGGGGAGCAAAAGTGTCTCAGATTACCCCGTTCTCCCCTACATACATTTAGACGTATTCCCTGCTGACCGTCTGGGGTGGCTGTGCAGAGCGCTAAACACTAGGGACGCCGTTTGTGATTCACTTGTTAAAATTTCTGGGATTTATCTACGTAGAACAATCCGGATTTTCCATGTATGGTAATGCTGCAACGTGCTCAGGCACGCTCCTGCCATGCCCCCAACTGCCTGCACAAATCTGCCCGCGCGCCGCTGAAAGTCTTCCGGAAGGTAACCAATCACAACGGAGTGGGGTTGGCAGGAGGGGGGCGAGGGGGCGGAGAAGGACGAAGCCGAGTGTTGACAGAGAATGCTGAAAGCGCCCAGGTGAGAGGAAGAGTTTCCCGAAAATCTACATAGTTTTTTGTCCTGTGATTCGTGTCAGGTTGCTCTATAGGAGCCATAAAGACCAGAAAAGAAGTATAATAGGAGATCTTTAATGTTTTGCTGCCATGTCCGAACACGGTTCAGAGAGTAACAAGGGAGACAGATGCTTTCATGCTGAGCAAATGACAAGGACAAGCTATTCTGATAGCTGCCCAAGAAATAAGAAATAACAAGGTCTTATCGGCAGAATAATTGAACAAAGGGTTATTCTTTTTCATCCCTTGAGTGAAGCACACCAAAAAATTGACGCGATAGTATCAAAGGCATACATCATATACAAGGCTTTTGTCTCGGCTAACTGATAACTGTTTGGAGAAAAAAACATACCCCCCCCCCCCCCACTGTGTGTTCAGGAGGACAGTGTCTCCAAGCCACTCCGACCACAGAGAGTCCTCCGTGCTGCTGGATAAAACTCCAGCATGTATTATTTTGCCATGGGAATCAATTAAAATGAGATCTGTGGTTCATGCTGCAGTTCCTGCATTGGATCTTTGCAGCATTACATTATTAAACCCACTGGACGGTAAAGCTGTGAGCTTTGACCAAACACTTCATAATGTACAGAACACTGTATCTCCTATCTGTCATAGATGTGCACCTCTATCAAGAAAAAATACATTGCAGCGGGAAAAAGAATAATCGTATGTGCTAACCTCAGGGGATTGGCTCTTATCACGTTTTCTATACGTAAACACACACACAATATATGTATTTATCTTCTGTGTCTGAAACCCCCCTGGCTAGGTCATATTGTATTAAAAGCAGCATGGAGTTGTGTTGGGGGAACTCAGATAGGGCTGCCTTCTCCCTGTGCCCAAGTCATGTCTGGGGATTCCTGGGACCACAATGCAATCAGACAGATGGAGGGCTGTTTGAGGAGCAGAGAGAGCCCACCCCCCTCCCCCCAACCCCTACCTTTGCCAGTAAATACTGGCAGCTCTTGGATTTAATTACATTCACAGTATGGTAAACGGAATGGTGCCACAGGCCCCAGAATACCCCTTTGCTCTAAACAGTCAAAGCCCAGACATCCAGCGAGTGAGTTCTGTGGAGAGGGCTAATGAAGAGTTACGCATGGCTTGAAAACGAGGCTACACTCTCCAACACTGCAAAACCACAAAGGTCTGAATTTCACATGTGGGAGATGTGCTAAAAGAAAAGGTTCAACCACTGGGAATTATCCAGTTCAGACTTTGACTGAAAGCTGTTTTTTTTCTTTTTTTAACAAAGGGTGGATGAGTGACTCGGGTAGAAAAAACAGTAAGTAGAGTTTCCGTGCCAAAATTGCAGTTCACCATGGGTTATTTTCACCATGCCCTATGACTATACTCTTGGGTAGCAGTAGACACTCATCATGTGCTCTTAGTATACACTATGCCCTAGACCTCGCGGGACCCTGAATCTGCTCGACAGGCTCAGACCCGACAAATTAGTGTGTCTTCAAGCTGCTCTTTTTCTCCTCTGCGCCAAACATTTCCTCTTACTTCTACCCAATTCCATGAAGAGGTGTCTGTCTGTCTGTCTGTCTGTCTGTCTGTCTGTCTGTCTGTCTGATAACACTGGTGTGGCAGCAGCCTTCCACCTGCAGGGTCATGGCACAGGTTCCCATGAAGGTCACACCTGCCAGATAACTACATGGCAATGGTTTAGATTTGAAGGTGGCTCTTGCAGCATTCTTCCAACATCAGATCTTCATGTGGGATGTTTGAAGGGCTGGAAATGTTGGGGAAAAAACAAGTAGCGGCTACCACTGCCTCCTCCATGGTGGGCTGACATGGCGTCACCTCACTCTTCATTAGGATGGCCTCCTTGTGTGAGCTTTTTGGCAGAGAAGAATTAGAGCTGTTTCTGATTAGGAGGGTGGAAGCGGAGCGGAGCCATTGGAAGCCTAATTGATTAGACTGTCTTTTTTCCCCTCTTCTCCCCTCTCCACACACCTCCTCTTGAATAAAGTGAGATGAATACAAATAACGGGGAATGCAAGACCACACACCTGTCACCTCTGAGCTGCCAATTTAAGCCTTACACTCTGCCTCTAACAAGCTCGATTGTTGGCAAAGCTTTAACGGTGGATTTCTAAACTTTTGCCTTTTTCAGTCAGAAAGTTAAAGCCACATAAAGCTTTTGCAGTGGAAAGACATTGCTAAAATAACTCAGTGAAAAAAAAGAGGAAGGTTTTCGGCATTAAAATTCTAACAATTCTAAAAGAATTTAATGGAATTGCTGCAAGAGGCAATCCAAGGCCAATTCTGTTAAAGTGGTTGTTCTTTTGGCAGGGATGTTGAATGCAGCGTCAATTGTACAGCTATAGCTAAATCATCTATGCTCACATGGCTGCACAGAACTGAATGAGCCGGCTTCTTATCGGGACAAACACGCAACACACTTTTAATGAATAATTAAAGCTTGTGAAAACAATGGCCGGTCTTCAGCAGTTGCTGATGTCATTGCAATGTTATGGAAACTTGACACTTCACTGAAAAATAAGTCAGCTGATTGTAAGTTTACGTCACAGTGGTTGTAAGTGTACGCTACGACAATATGACCTGGGAAAGTACTTGTTCACATTAACAAGTGTTTGCAGACAATTAACACAGTCAGTCAACGCTTCGGCTACATTGTTAAGTTCAGATTGCTGCTCAGTCTCTCTGTGGGCTCCACAGATGAAAACAACACTAGGGCCGAATCAAGACAAAAGTCACAACTATCGCTCACAGGAACAAATAAAGTTAGAAATGTGAACTTTAGTAACCTTGGAATATAAATGTAACGCTATATACATTAGAACAGTATTAAGACATACTGTAAGTGACATTGCTGGAACAAAAGATACAAACAATTAGTTGTGTTACAACAGAGTGTATTGTGCTTCATGAGACTACTGCAAATAGACCATAGGAGGGCAAGTACTAATAATACTACTGTATTCTTTTTTTCGTATCAATTATTTATTGTTAGACACAGGGTTGGGTGTTTCTTGAGAATATAAAGCTTTCTATACTTGGGGTTTTGCTTGTTGCTGTTTAAAAACTACAAGGACAACATGTGGAGAAAACCTTTAGTACCTGAGTATATACATTTAAGTTACAAATATTGTATTATGGGGCGCACAGTATTATATCACTGTTCTTTTGGGTAATTGGGTAAATACTGTATGTCTCCCTTACAGCATTTTAAACATGCATTAACAAACACCTAATGTTCTGATAAGCGAAGGTTGTTACATTGGCGTTTTAATTGGCCTTATACTGTAGTTCCGTTGAAATATTTAAATCACAATTAGTGCAAAAGTTTGCTGAGCTCTCATAGGCCCCATGTATTGATCGCTGTACACTGCACTGAGTACATGGTTTACTCATATAATCCGTTCACACGGATTCATCCTGGTAGCCGAGTGGTCAAGGTGTAAACTTGAGACCTACAGTTCAATTCCAGACAGGAACCTTTGTTGCATATCATCCCACTCACTATCTCTCCCGAATGCTTCCTGTCGGTTTATATCGAGACTTAAATGCAAGAAAACAATTTAAAAAAAACATTCTCTAGCATATAATTATAAATGCATTCAAAATAAGTTTTTTAAGTAATGTCATTTGGAGTGCCATTATTTGCACCCCGAAATGAACGCACACTAATTAGTTTAAGGAAGAGTGGAAAATAATGCAATATGCTATCTTTTTCAACAGTGCGCCAATAAGACATTTAGAGCAATGTGGAAAATAGCACCAATGTTTGAGCCCTCCTTATTTATTGATATGGTTCATTTTAAGATTTCTGTTTATTCTTTTTGTCTTGCTGTGTAAATCACCTTTGGGAGTTTAGAAATGTGCTATATCAACAATCATACCACTGACATTTTCCACTGCAAAACTGCTCTGTGATAGTGGAATTGATTCTCATTTGTGAAGATAATAAGGAGTGTTATGATATACTGTGTGCTCTCTGCTAACAGTGCCAGCCATATTATATCAATCATATCCTCTATTTAGCAGTGATCATATTTTCTCACGTTATATCTCATAACATTGTTTTTTTTAATGAGTGTCCGAAAAGGCCCCACTGAACAAAATATAATCAATTATTAAAATACCACTTATTATCCCTGCTGTTTGCACTCCAAGAAATCATTTCATTTTTGTCTCTCTGGCTTTGGTTTGTGTGTCCTCTCCGGCGGCCTTTGGCTTCTTTCTGCTGCCTGAATGCCAATATTTCAGCATTGTTTTTCTAGTGCAGAAAGCATCCCACTGAGCGGGAATGTGACCATCCCTAGTGCCTTTTATGTGTGTGTGTGTGTGTGTGTGTGTGTGTGTGTGTGTGTGTGTGTGTGTGTGTGTGTGTGTGTGTGTGTGTGTGTGTGTGTGTGTGTGTGTGTACAAGTGTGTACGAGTGTGCACGTGTGTGCATATCTGTGTATGTGCGTGCAACGGAGACATTGTGAATAGGTGTGAAAGGTGTGAGGGGTTTTGTGCTTTTGCTGTGTTGTGCTATATCTACATTTCAGTTTGTCAAATGAGTGGAGATTGCAAAAAGTGATGAAAAAAAATAATCTGCATGGCACAGGCTTCAATCAGATTGTTTTGGTGCTTTGCAGTTGTATCTAAGAGGTTATCTTCAGTCCTGTCCAACCTATTTGATATCGCATCACTCTCACAGAAAAGATCCCATATGGACAGTTGAAAGTCTTCAGGGAATGCATCAATAAAGGTGATATATTGTTGTGCTGTGCAGCTTGTACATTCAAGGTCTCCTGTCCTGACTGCAGAAGGAGGCTTTACCTTCACTTTCCAAGTCTGTGGAAAGGAGCAGTTATGGCAGCCTTCAGCCGCATTGTAAAAACACTGATCCACTTTGTCCACCGCTTTTAATTCTATTGCAAAATTCTCCAAAGAGGCCATGTCACAACCTGGTTGAAGGATAATCGATATCGGGTAAAGACCACACGTTACAATGCACAGGGTTTTGAGTTTAAAAGAAATGCTGTGACAAGAACAAAAAGGAGAAAACCGCAATGAAAAATGAATAAATAAAGTTTACACCATGATGCTGTGGATTAAAGAGAGCTCTTTGGAGCTCAACATCTCCAAGACCAAGGAGCTGTGTTGTGGGGGGAGGCAAACATCTTCCCCCCAACCTCTCTTTGAACCTCTGAGGCTGAATGGGCAGACAGTCGAGCAGGTAGAGGCCTTCAGATACCTGGGCACACAGATCGACACCCACCTGTCCTTCTCCCAGCACACAGACTCTGTGTACAAGAAGGCACAGCAACGCCTGTTCCTGCTGAGGAAACTCAGGAGCTTTGATGTCAGACAGGACATTTTAACAGCTGTCTATAAATCACTCATAGAATCTGTACTCACGTTCAACATCACATCCTGGTTCACCCTCACCTCTGTCAAAAACAAATCAAAGCTTTCTCGGATTATCAATCAAGGAAGCAAAATAACAGGCAAAACTCAAATTCAATTATCAGTACTCCACAGCCAGGCAGTTAAAAGGAAAGCCAACATCATTACACAGGATCCCACCCACCCCCTGCACAAGTCCTTCCAACTTCTGCCATCAGGCCGCCGGTATAGAGTACCCCTATCAAGGAAAAACATATACAAAAACTCATTCATACCCATTGCCATAAACAGCCTAAACAAACAATGAACAATGGACAAATGAACCCTGACGCACTGTCACTTTACACATATCCACAGCTTTTATCTTGTTATTTTTACAGTTTTTAATATTTATACTTGTTTTAAGATCTATACACACTGTGTGTGCTCTTAGAAATCAATGTTGTTGTATGAATGCCTATCATTACATCATCGTGTTTGTATGTCGAGCCACGTCATAGACGATTTTCTGTTACGACAGACAATAAAGTTTTCTGAATCTGAATCTGAATCTGAAGTTTGATACAGACTGCCGGTATATAACGACTTGTTTTATAATTCAAAAAATTCTAAATGTAATGGCATTTCCCTTGTCTGTTGAAATACATGTTAGACTAACCAAAACGACATCTTTCATGCCTTACAATCAAAAGCTTCAAAACCTTTGTTGTGTAAATTTGGTATCCAGTGCGTAGCATTTCCCAAAAGTATATCTTACTGCATTGCCAATAACGTTGCTGACAAGGCACGATAATGATGTTTAGTTCAAGTGTCACAGAATGATCATCATAAAATCCTAGGTTCAACTTTTGACGTGTCACGTTTAATTTGTAATTTATATACAAAGCCCCCTGCTGTATGTTTATCTATGCTGAAGCAGCTGATAGCGTGACTCTTTCATTACTCTGTACTTTCTGCTTGCCTTTCTTCTCTTTAGCCAGTCAGCAAACACAGGGCTACAAGCTCATCTTATCATCCCTACATTATGTATGTGTCCTGCTGAGATTACCCACATATCCCCTATAGCTTCTAGAGGATATCTCTGACTGATGTAAACACTCTTTAGACACGGAAACGCATGTATTCAGAGTAGCAAGAAAACACAGATGCACATAGCCCATTGTACAGTATACTAGATGTCCGTGTGTATGTGTGTTTGTGTGTGTCTTGAGACAAAAAACAACGCCAACCAAAGCAATGAAATGCAATATATATGAGATGTACACAGCAAGGACCATGATATTGTGTTGGTAATGTTGAGTTAATGCAGTTAATACACTCTAATATCTCTGTAATGCTCAGGCTGTCAGCATGCAGGGACAAATGCTGTGAATGCATGAGACACAAACACACTGCAAACCCCAGACCTGCAGTTCATCTCTGAGATAAGCCTGACACAACTGCCATCAGAGCAAGTCAAAACAAAGTCTAAATAATATATAATATATAATATATTCAGATAAAACAAAGCAAATCAAACCACTGCGCTTAACTGAAGCTATTGCATCACATTCAAATATGGTGGTGTAATGGCATATGCTCATTTCATTGGCAAACATTACTTACCCATTTCATTGTAGCTGCAGTTATGTTGGCTAACAAGTCCTCCAAACTCTAAACAAAATGCTTAGCTTGTCATTGCCATCCTAAATAACACATCCGATCAACAGAATGCCATTGCAATCATCAGCGCCTTCTAAAACTACTACATATGAATGTGCTATATGGGTTTAAGTACTACAATGATTTGGTTAAGGTTCGGGAAAGTTAGAAAGAAAGGCAGAAAATTTGGTTAAGATCAGAAAAGATAATGAGCTTGGGTTAAAGGTTCAGTAAGCAGAATGGTTCTTTTAGCTAACTTCCTGTCAGTTACTGCAGTTAGCAGTCCCCTCGCTCGTTCCTACATCACCACATTAATGCATTGCGGTCTTCAAGCAGCAAGTTATCTAGCATTATCTCAGATCCATAAGTGTGATAAAACCGGATAAAATATGATAAAAACCATCAAAACAGACATTGGGAAGGATTTTTACCTGCTCCACCATTGTAGGCGCATACACATTCACCCATCTGTTGCTCTGGCGTGCACCGGCAGTGAGACCATGGAGTGTATATAGTATATATGAGTGAGACGAGTAACGGTTCGTAGCGTTCTCTCTCCTGATTGGATAAAAAAATCGGGATACTACAACATTTTAATTGGGCTATTACTGCAAATCAGAATGACTTGGAGACCTGTGATATGACGCACTCTATTGAAGTGATTGCTGTAGGAACATGGAGTGATATAACATATATATTAACACAAATAAACCGCTTACTTCACCTTTAAGACAAGATTCAAGGACTACTGCCACTCTAGCGGCTCTGTGAGGCACAGTGGCCAGTTGAGCTAAATGACCATAACAGATGAGTCAGTCAACTGATTTACATTTGTCACATGTAACTTAAATCAATGTGAAAATACCATGAGGTGTGCTCTTTGAAAAAATCAATGTGATGCATGACCTTAAACTGTACTAGCTGATGTCTAGCATTAATGGAACACTTTTTGAGCAAGTCACATCATTTTTAGACTCATGCACTCACCCTGACCCCCATCTCTCTATGAGGATAAGTGGTTCTATAACAACATCCCACAACAAGCTTTCACATGTTCTGACAAACAACACTCATAATGCACATGGTCACTATAGCTCATGCCCAGGTAAATGTGAACGCAGTCTGTATCTGTCATTTAAAAAATAATTAAATTATGTTTTCTTGTGAGGATAGTCTCCTGCTCAGACAGTTAAGAGTGTGTTTGGCACACATGGACATTATATAGATGTTCGGTCTGGACTATTGAATGTCAAAAAGGATTTTTGTAGAATCCATTATCAAGGTTCTGTTTGGCAATAGGATTGGTCTGGTAGTTTGGTCGTTCCTTACCTGCAAAAACACAATCTTTGTTAAGAATTATAATACTGAGGTTTTTGTAACCAAAAGGACAACACATTGTTGGTGTAGTGTTCGCTCATCACAATACATCAGCAAGCATGCTTATAGTAGCTACGTACTGTAACCTATGCTTTACGGTGAAGGGCAGCTGTTCTCTGGCTCCAGGTTTTAATGTGATAATGCCCGAGTGTCTGTCAGTTGTTCCCCTTGGACTATGGGGTATTCTTTTAACAAGACTGTATTATCCCTAGTATACTTCCCCACAAAGGAATCACATTACCATGCTATAGCATTACATGGGGGGGGGGGGGTAATTGCATACTGCACTCCACTCCTATGGCCACTTTATTCAGCTGTCCATAGAGCATCCTACATGGTTTCCAAACAATGGTAACAACAGATGGTTTCAATTGAGCCAATTGAACAGCACAGAAAACTCTGTGTACTGTGGCAAGGGTAGTGCATAAATGATAGCAACAATCTGTGTAGCAACGATAGTACTCGGCTGATGTCACATATTGTATTCAATTACGATATGCACTGATAGACTCAGAGTTTAAAAGTAGTAGAGATTGTATAGATGACGCATAGATTTAAGCATTGAGAGAATTTTCTTTAAAATTACAGTGACCTTGTTTATGTGAATGAGCTTTTTCAAAGGTGTAATTAAAAGAAGGTCAACACAGATGAAGGAAACATGCTGCAGCACAGACAGGTCTGACAGCAAATAAGAAGTCCATGACAATCAGAGAGTTCTGACTACAGCTGACATTGATTTATATCAATTGCAAAGTTACGTTTCTAAAATAAAAATCTCCTGCAAGAGCCTCACAAATAACAACAGATGAAAGGCAACAGAAGAAGGTGTACATGTTGTCACTGCTGAAAGCTGACAATGGTTATGGTAGCCCATTAATTTGCAATTGCAATGGTTCAGCTTTTAACTCTAGTTATTTACAGTGCCTGTGGATTGGATTATTCAAGTCAAATTATGAAGTAGCAAATTAATGGCCCTTGTGTGTTTTGCAAAGAAATCATGGCTAGTTTGAAGATATGAGGGTTGCAAGCAACGCCCTTCGGGATAAAACTAATTCGCAGTACGTTCAGTGCTCTATCCACTTTCAATATTGGCCTAGGGATACAACACAGGGACCAGTGCAGTTATTATGGCCACAAATTAGTTTTAGAAAACACAGACAGAGACAGTATGTGACTAAAGCAGATAGCCCCTGGAATTCGCTCCATCAGATATGCAGAGAAGGTGATTGCGGCAGTGTTTGGGGGACTCTCATCTCTGCCCCAGTCCTTCTCCTGTCATCTTCGTATCAGTAAGCCTCGAGTCTACAGAGTTGAAAGAGTCAGGGGGGGTTTGTCATATACATCTGATCAGTTGTGGCGTCAAGATGCCCCTAATGCCCCAGTGCACAGTATGGCCAACAGGATGAGGTTGTTCATCTACTCATTTAAGATGTAAATGTGTAAATGGACCTTCATTTGCATTCATCTACATAAAATGAGTTTACATAGTACAACTCCTTCAAAACTACTGATTAAACAAATGTACTTAAACATTATTATGTGAGAGAAAAACGCTATTTATCACCAACATGCAGTATACATTGGGAATAAGATCATGTGAATATGAAGTGTCAACCAAACCGGGGGAGGCTGAGGGGAAGGAAGGACAGTTGCACAATAGCACAGTTAGTCACTGTTGCAGGTGCAGTAGGATTAAGTAACATGTTAAGGCAGGTAGGAACAGCTTTGAAGAAAGAGGAGGTTGCCTTTTACAAGAAAAATAATCCCTTTATCAATCCCATTAGGGGAAAAAGAGAGAATTCAAAGGGGGACATAACTATAAGATGGCACCCAAAAGCAGTTTGTGAAAAGTGTGACTTAAATTGCATGTATGACGGGAGCATTTATACAGGGTATCTGCAGGTTTCAGCATGTCAAATTTAAGACTTTTTAAGACCTTTTTAATACCACCTTGAATGAAATTTAAGACCTAAGAAACAATACATATAGGCGATAGTTGGGGGGTCCAGCTGTATTACAACCCAAGCATAGCTTGTGTGTCACTCAATGAGACTCATTCAAGTTTACTTTTTGTCTGTTTATTGAACATAAAGTGATACTCATTTATATCAGAAGCTAGGAAGAAAGTAGCCTGTCTCAGGGTATCTGCACATTTGAAGACCTCTAATGAACACCAATACCTTGGCAACATAAATCAACAAACTACACTACAGTATATGCTCTGTAGAGTTTTATTAAGTTTGAATATCAAATATTCAATGCACTTTAGCTAACAACTGCTGTCTAATTACAGAAAATAAAAAATGTTCAGCAGTCTGAATGAAGACAATGTCCCCCGCATTTACCATCAAATAAATATAAGATCACTGTAAAGACAACGTGGAAACCCATCATTACCACCTTTTCAACCTATTATAGAGCTGTATCAATTGATTGACATTTTCTGATTAATCGAGTCACAAGAACAGTTTAAATCAAGAAAATGTGTTAGCTGCAGCATGCAGTATTAGAATGAAATACAAAAACCTGGTAATTTATGGGGAAGAATGTCCTTCAAATTTTAATTAGCCTACTTATTCAATAAACAACAAATTTAGTCCATTAACTTTATTTTTCAGAACTTA
This sequence comes from Ammodytes marinus, assembly GCF_949987685.1. Classification (NCBI taxonomy): domain Eukaryota; kingdom Metazoa; phylum Chordata; class Actinopteri; order Uranoscopiformes; family Ammodytidae; genus Ammodytes; species Ammodytes marinus. The sequence continues at coordinate 21,596,215 of NC_137213.1, read as the reverse complement.
TGGCAGAAACTATTTAAAAATTGGTTCCACAGGTGAATGTTTTTGCACTTTCAAAATCGGGAAATAGGCCACTGTAAAGTAGGCATAGCATAGGCTACTGCAGGGCTATTCAATAGGCGGCCCGCGGGCCAGGTGCGGCCCGCGAAGGAATATTTACTGGCCCCCGCCTTGACTACCGACCGACCCCCCAAAAAAAAAAAAATTTTTTTTTTTTTTTTTTTAGTGGTGCACAATCAATGTACTAGCATGTGTGATGTGTGCTTTTGCATGGTCATAACTGCGCGAAAGGCCGCGATCTGCAGTAAATAAATGTGCACATGTGTCTCCAAGCTTTTCTCTATCAGCTGCTCTGTGTATGCAGCTTTGCGGGCGCGATTGTACCACAGTGTAAGTGTATGGTCCATTATTTGTATTTAGTGTGTCTGCATAATATTGCACCAGTAGAACTTTGCATGTTTGCACAAAATTTGTACCTTCACATAGCAAACAAAATTGCACAACTGTAAAGTCAGTGTCTGTAGTTTTTTTGTATTCAAATAAGCAGTTGTTTATTTCTGTACTGTGCATTGGCATCTTTGAGCAAAATACAGCCAAAAATGTTGCCGCGCCTCCCATGACCCTGGACAGTGACCCCTTGACAAACACATTTTTGGGGGGGACCACTGTAAGGTGTTGCACTTAGAGTAGCCTACATTTTTTTTTTTTTGATAAGCTGTTGCACTCAGTAAACCTAGGCCTACCTGTATTTTGATAAGCTGTTGCACTTAGAGTACATTTATTTCTATGTATTTTGATAAACTGTTGAAGAGTTAACCTATTGTGTTTTCCTGAACTGATAAGATTGTTAAACACTTAAACAACAGGCAGCCTATGTTAATCAAATAGGGATTTTTTTGATAAGCTGGTGAACTCTATTTGATCAAATAAAGACAATATATGCACTCCTATGTCGTTGTAGTGTTTTACAGTATATGTAGCTATTGATGTAATGCTCATCAATTTTAGGCATTTTTTTCTGGCCCCTCATTTTGGATCATTTCCACCAACCGGCCCCCATTCAAAACTAATTGAATAGCCCTGGGCTACTGTATACAGGTTTGCGGTAATTTGCGAAATGTTTTATTTTCTTCATATTGTTACAGGCAGCCAGGTTAATAAACTGCGGGTATTAGGGTTGTACCGAATGGTGATGGAAATGTAGGCTACTGTCTAAGATTGACGGGACGATCGGCAATAGTTCTTAACTAGCCGTCAGAGAGCGAGGGCAGAGTGGAGAGAAAGAAAGCGACAGACAGAGAGAGAAGCAGAGACTCGCGTCTCACTCTGTGGGCAACGCGACCCGAATGACCGTCTGATGAGCAGCTATTAATTAATAAATATAGATACATAAACATTTTTACTAAACACAATAAATCTGTTTGTTTCTGTGTGAGTTGCGTTTGGGTCAGTAGCCTACCTACATCGCCAGCGGGCGGGTGGTTGCACACCTACGGATAAGCGGCAGTGTGTGGTCACGGGGTGAAAAAAGCCAGCCATGATATTTGTCGTCCACCCTCCACCTCTCACTGAATTTATAATAGCAGGGCATGCATTTCGCTGGGTCGTTCTCATGGTCGTTCTCCCCTTTCTTGCTTTCACGCGACCGACTTCAAATTCGGAGGCAGGGGACACACATTCTTCTTCTACGCTACGTTTAAATGCGGATCACAGCCACACACGGCCGTACTGCCTCTAGCGTAGTGTCTGACTTTTATATGAGCAGTTCGTTTAAAGTAGCCTCTCTACATCTCCTTCTCGGAAAGTCGCGGAAGAAAAAAAAAATTAACATTGAATAGTCCTGCCCCGACAAATTTAAGACCTTTGAGTAATGGATTTAAGACCAGCATATCACATTTTTAATGAATTTAAGACTTTTTAAGGCCTTAATTTTAGATACTTGAATTTAAGACTTTTTAAGACTTTTAAGACTTCCGCGGACACCCTGTTATAAAGCCAGTTCGCTAACTCAAGCAGCATCGGAGCCTCTTGACCCTGCTAGTATTCCCTATGTATACAATCATAAGAATGATGATTCATGATTCATGAAATGAAACCCAATGGATGGCACAACCTGCTATTTGGGTAAATATAATAAAGTGACCATGGGAAGTTTGTAATAACAACAGCTGACAAAAAATGATGAGAATTCCCCCAACAGTGAAGTTGTCATGGTACATTGATATAATAATGCGACAGCAGATGGTGTAATGCTTCCTCTCAGGTGGTCTATAGCATCCAGCTCTTAAAAAATAATAAGTAAAAATAGGCCTATATGATAACCTGAAAAATGTAAGGATAGTAATTTGATATATCAAAGGGACTTCGGTATTTCCATTAGGGCTTTGAATTGTCAATTTCTGACATGACAATGGTATTAACCTTTATAGGCGCGGCGCCCTGGTGGCCTGTAAGGTACTGCTAATGCTGTGGCTATAAATTAGTGCAGTTGGTTTGAAAAATGGCTTTCCCAGTTGACATTTCTCTAGGTTTCACATTTCACGTAGTAGCATGTTGCTAACTGAAATAACATTCATTGCAATTGCTGTGCTGTTCCTATTAGCCTATAGTATTAGATCGTATTGCATATCATAAGTGTAATTGATATTATTTACTGTAGCATGTTTTTCTTTTTCTTCTTATTCAGTTCCTACGACCACCCACTGTCTATTAATCTAAATTTTGAATCTGTATTTACATAGTACTAAGCAAGCAAATAATAACTCTCAAGTTCTATCTGGCTGGCAGTAACGCTGGCTATAGCTGCCAGACATCAGACAGCAGCAGCATGACACAAAAAGAACTTCTCTTTGGCTTTGAAAAGGCAACCTACATTACGTAGACTCCTATGTTTCACACTTATCTAAGAGTACATGTTGTGTACTGGATTACTGAATTAACTACCAAACAAACATCCCCCTAGGGAATAGTGCATTACAGACATCAGTTTTCAGTATTTCACTAATTATCTACTTTGTCTATTACGTCTACTACTGCTATAAAGATTAAACTGCTTAAAAAGTGTTGGAAAGTCAAATGGTGTAGTCCTTATCTTTGTACAAGCTGTTTCAATTCCCTGCTACTAATACGATTTTTGATAATAAATAAATACTGGTGCAGCTATAACATTAATAAGCCATTATGGTGGATTTGGTTTGCAGACATTTTAAAATGGACCCCTACTTCACTGGTTGGACCCTACCCACTGAGAGCAAACATATACTGTATATATACATATACATATATAAATATGTATTAAGAGATGTGTTTGAACCACAAAGTTGTGCGTACTATGAATAAAAATCACAATGCATCACTCAACAGTGACCCCGTGACATGTCTGTGTCATGAAACCTATCTGCACCTTTGTGTGTAAGCGAATTGAAAAACGACCAACTCTTGCTCCGTCATTCACCTGGGGCTCTCCTATTTCTGTGTGCCACTGCAATAAAAAGCTCTCCCCTGACTTTCTGAAAGTGACTTTCAGTGCCTAACCATGTAGGCCATGATAATGTTTGCCATTTTCATAGGGGGGTTGGGGGGGGGGAGTGAGGGGCACTTGGCTTTTTCAATAAACCTCTGATGTGTTTTGTAATGCATTGGTTATACTTCACAGTAAAACCCATTCGGTGCCTTCGCCAGCCAGTGCACTTCTCCCTAAATTGCCTTTTCTCCAACTGCCATTCGTTATGCTTTCCACTCCACTGCGCAGATATCATTTATTTATTTTATGAAACAACAACCCTGTCAAAACAAAACAACCTCCCCCCTTACCAACCGACAGAGGTACGGACAGGTGAATGGACGGACGGACAGACACGTGCAAGGATAGATGTTCGATGGATGAACATGATCATTATAGGGCTCGGTAATAGGGATGAATGCATGGAAACATTGATAGCAAGAGGTGGTAAAATTAACATCCAGTCTGTTGTGTTTGCCAAATACCTAGATAGATGGTGGAAGAAGGAAAAATAGAGTGGGAAGAGAAGTGGTCCGGAGTCAGTGATTCCCCATTATGTGAAACTCAATTTTCCCTCCTGCTTCTCTTTTATCTGGTGCCATTATGGAGACTGTGTTTGTCTGGTGGCAGGGAAATAGGCCTGCTTTGTTTAGACTAGTGTCAGCCATAATGAAAAAGCACCATCAACTCAGAATGGGGGCTCTGTGCAGTGTCTATCGGGACACTCAGCAGATAATAACTATTGATTGCTATCCAGGGACAGGAAAAAAGGGGAGGGGAAGAAATAGGCAGATAGACAGGGAGTGTGAGGATGGGGATCCTCTCATTTTTTTCTTCTGTGTTCGTTAATAATATCTTAACAGTGAAATAAAATCGCTATTACAAAGAATCCATGCAATAAAATAACGTATATTTGGAAAGGAAGTATCATTCACGCTCCTCTGACAGATAGTCAAACACATGATCATGCCATATTCATTTTTAATGCTATTTCCTTCCGAGATCTTCAACAGGGAGCTGACTTCAATTTCTTCAGGCAAAGGTACACTTCATGTGTCTGTGTTCCAACCTCTGCCCTGTATTTTAAGAGCTGTCAGATTCCTGCTGTGGTGCTCACAGCTATCGTTAAAGCCTGCTTAATATTTCATACCTGGTGGTAAAAGAGATAGGCAGTGTTTGCCTCTCTTACTGCCTTTGACTTGGACAACCCTTTCAGCAACACCTACACCAACACAAAAGGCTCATAGCAGAAGATAAAGTTGACACTCCAGTAACTAATTCATATACGTCAGAGGTGGACTGGTTCATCGACTTGACCCTATATAGTCAGTAAAAAAGCACAACCCCCCTGGTGCTGTTTTTCTCATAATGAAAGTTTGCGGCCAATTGATTTTCCATTCTGACAACTGTCCATGCCTCCGTATTGATCCCAGAAGGTTTTCATTAGCAGATACAATGTGAAGGTGTAAAGTGTTACAGTTGACAGTTGAATCTCTTTCGGTCACGGAAATCTGCAGGCAGGTCAGGTCAGTTCAACATCACACCTCTTTAAATCAACAGCAACTGTAATCAAGTTGTTTTTGTGCAACGGTTTAGCTAACTGCATGACGTATAGTAGCTCTGTGATTGAATAACCAGGTGTATGTGTCTTTCTCATCAAATGTTTTGTCTTTTATCACAAAGAGTGTAGGTGCTTGAAAATGCTATTTTTGACGGAGCATGTTTCTGTATTCGAATGTGAGCTTGACAATACCAAAACATTAGGAGTCTAATTGTATTGAAGATATCAAATCTACTTTCGCAGGGCTCATCTCTCTTTCAGCCATCTGCGTGCTCTGTTCCGAGGATGCAATGTGGTTTTTCTATCATAAGTATAAGAGTCCAGTTTTGGTCCCACATCCCACAGGCACACAGATCCACGGTTTAACCTTCACCACCACAGCCATTGATCAAATGTCAGCATTCGCAGGCAGACAGAAAGAGATTTTACCATAGAAGGTTCGCTCAGGCTTCTCAAACTGCTGAAGTAAAGGCCAGAAAGGAGATCTCTCTATCCCACCTGACCAGGGTCACCCTCACCAGTTATTCAGATGCCTTCTTACTGCCAGCCCCAATTCCATTCCTTTCAAATAAATCCCGTTTGGAAAGAAGAAAGCCTGCCTGATGGTGGGAGTCAGGACCTCTAACAGTAGCTCAGTTCAGCAGACTGGTACGGCTCATTTAGCGGGGGTTTGCCGAGACATACCTACTCTTTTCACCCTACCATCTCTCCAAAAAGTGCTTTGCTATTCTTCTCAAATATCCCTGACCCACACATGACATGGTATGGGGGGAGCTGAAGCTGCTGATGGTGCCTCCTGTTGTTACTAACTAAAAGTGAACAGAATCACTTTCATCATTAGATGCCTCGGGTGAAGTTTTCATGTTATTCTTTTGTGTGTGTGTGTGTGTGTGTGTGTGTGTGTGTGTGTGTGTGTGTGTGTGTGTGTGTGTGTGTGTGTGTGTGTGTGTGTGTGTGTGTGTTTGTTTGTTTGTTTGTTTGTTTGTTTGTTGGTTTGTTGGTTTGTTGGTTTGTTTGTTTAAATGAGCTGACAAGTTGTCCAAATGAACATCGTTGGAATTACTAGCCTACAGTATATGTATTCACATTACTACGTTATTAAACTAGATTTTTTTATTGTTTCCCCGCACTGAATCTAAAAGGTGTACAAGATTTCCAAAAGGGAATGATTCCAGGCATTTATCCCACAGCGCTATCAGCAGTAGCAGCAGCAGCAGGTCCCAGTGGCTGACTCCTCAGTCCTCTCCTGCCCAGGTGTCTGGCCTCAGGCCAAAGTTACACCAACAGGCCACATGTCATCCTGCTGGACTGTTACAGGTCGTCACAGGGTTCAGGAGGGGCATGGCAGTTGTAAAGAGCCTTCTGTCAATATCAGAAACCTTCACAGTACAAAATCAGCCAATGTTTCAGTCAGAGGAAGTGTATTTTATTCCTTGTCCTCCTTTGAAAGGAAGTGGAAGAAATACCTGTGCCTCAGCAGGAAGGGACTAACTGGCGCAGAAAAGTAGGTTGTCATTTGTGACCACATCTTTGACAGCGTTGATTCAACTTGGATGGCCAAAGACTGTCCTCTGTGTCTGTAGAGGGACAGCTGGGTTCAAATGGAAAGAGGGGGCACTCCTTATATTTTACAGTTGAGCTCTCCTTGAGTCTAGAACTCAGTACATGGAAATTGGACTGTCGATCCAGATAGGATGTGGACCCAGCAGGAGGAGAGCGGCTTGGCAAGAATGAAAAGTGTGAGCTGAAAAGCTGCCACAGGGTCAGAGCTCCCTGCATCTAACATGGTGCTCCTGCTCCATGTGCAGTATGTATTTCTATGCTCAAGGTACATGGGAGACCTACTGTTACTTCTGGGGATCCGTTTTCATGAACTAATTGCATACAGTGCAAATCCCAGTCAGGACTGCAGGGCATGGAAACACAGGGAATTTCGAAAGAATGCTGTTGCCAGAGGCATGTTGCATAATTGTTGCACAATCAGAAAATATGGTGTGATTACACACAATACATTAAAAGTAGTTGAGGTAGGGATTTGAAACGACCAGTACTAACCGGAAAATCTATTCTACTTGCCCTTAAAAGCTGTACAAGTTTAACCATTTTTTTGGCAATTCTTTTGGGGATGGATCTGCTACCAAAATGCCAGTTGGTTACAAAATCAACACGGCTGCATAAACAGCACCAGGAAGGGTATAGGCTGGGGAATAGGGAACCCATTTGCTCATCATGTTGTTCTTGTCCTTGGAGATCCCTAAGTAAAATGTTGTAACATAGGAAGAAAAGCCAGACAAAACCAGTGGCAGTCCACAAAGACAGGAGGGCACCCGCTAGATGAGGCTTTGCAATTCACACTCTGCATGTCTTGGTGCACACTGACAGCTCTATGTTGGATGACAGCACACCACATATTTTCACCAAATCTGATATCATGCTGATTCAATCAGAGCTGCTTGGAGACATTTCTAAATATTGAGACACACACACACACACACACACACACAGACACACACACACACAGACTATGAGCTATGTCTTGACACTAACCCGTTTCTGTTTCCTCTTTCTGTCTGTCTTTCATTCTTTTCCTTTTAATTCTTCTGACTATATTTCTTCACGCTCACATATTCTGTCTGACTCTTTGAGTGCTACTTGAGTGAATCCCACTTTGAGGGATACTCAAAGATGAAGAGGAAACGGCTTTTCAACTATGAAACTATAAGAACTTTTATACCTAACCGACCCTGAAATAATCCTCTCATTTGTTTCTCCTTGTTATCTATATATGCCTATCTATAACGACAGACCATCGGGCAATTTAAATCAGGTAGGAAGTCTGTTACTAGAATTATTTCATCAAACTACCCAAGTATTTGAATAATTGAAACTGAGTCAGGCCTTCTTGGAAGCAGGTGAATTTACTTGCAAACAGCAGCAAGGGTCAAACAACAATGTACCACAAATGGGCTTACATGATTGAATACATCGAATGAACAGTGTACAGAGATTATATGCAAGAGAAGGTGGTGTGTGCGCAAACACATACTAGGTTTGGTGTGTCCAGCCCTTGTTTTTGCTGGCGAAAGCAGAAATGTTCTCAATTAGGCAGATAACAGGGTATGGGAAATTTAGGGAGTCTTTTCTCCTCAACTACTGTGCATGAATGCGTCATACCTCTGTATGGGCCAAAATCTTCTTCAAGGCTAAACAACAAACTTGTAGCAAAACACTTTGGAGTTCTCAGGTTCTGGGACAAAGTTCAATAGGCAGAAAGCATGTATTGTGCATTAAAATATTATACAATAAAGCAAACTAAATTCTGTTAACATTCCACCCTTTTTATAATATTTAATGCAACTTTTTGCAACATTTCAAAGCAAAAGGGCAAAGCATATGAGTAAATATATTTCAGTCAAGCAGAATAATATCAAGTACATCAACATCACAGTTGTGAAAATGCAAGTTTGTGTACTGGTGCAACATCGTTTATGTACAGTTTCAGAGAGGACAGTCCTTTGCAGAAGCCAGGGAACAGGAACCAAGATCGTCTTGATGGTCAACAAGTCCTTTTTGTGGCATTTTGACGCAAAGTGTCCTTCATATCACAGTCACTGGGGGAATGGTTATGTAGGATATTACCATAACCGATTCAGATTGTTCCTCAGTGTCCAATTGTCCTTATTGAAGCATGTCAGCTTGGTCTTCTTCTTGCATCTGAAACAGAATGAATTTGAGCAGTAACATGTTCTCAAAAGAAATGCTCATCATTCTGCCAGGGTTGTTTCTAAAATATCATCCTATCCATTTTGCTTGCTCTAGATGTCACAATTAACGCACAACAACATTTTAGAATAGGTTTGATTTCATTCTTCCACATTTTTTTGTCTGTGTTTGGGCAGCATTCAAGCACACACAGGCAGTCAGTGAGACAGGCCCTCCCTTTTCTGCATGGGACTGAATCACACACACACCACATTCCTTCTAGATATGAGAAGCTCTCTACTTCTCCAAATCTGACATGGTGTTATAGTTTGTTCTTCAAATAACAAAAGTTAACATGTAGGTTAAGTATAGGTGTCTTTACAGTTAACCAGTTTTTGAATCAATTTATATCAACAATACACATTATGATCATATTTTCAGCATAAAAATCCCCTTTAACTTGTAATTCAAATCAAAAGCATTGAACAAGTCTTTTCAGTGAACATTTTCATAAAAAGAACACAAAAGGACGCTTTTTTGTAAGTTTATGCTGGAACTTCAAATGATTGACTGCACCTTTAATCTTTAAGGTTCTTTATCTGATTCTCTGGACCTGCCAGCAGAAGAGCAGCTGAGGAGCCGGGGTTTTGGGTCTCAATGGAAAGAGACACAGGAAGGGGTAGAGGAGACTTTTCTTCACCAGTCTCCTTTTTTTTTTAATGTCTATCTTATCATTATCCATATTATGTAATTAAATTTTTTAAAATGTAAAATCTAATATCAAATTACCCAGTAATCTATTTAAACAGGATGAACACCCCTATTCCCTCCAATTGATTAACAAAATTCACCAATTTAAAACTAGAACACCCTATGTGATGTATTCTAAACAAAACAAATAAGTCTACTCTGCAGTTGTAGACTATTGACAAACATAACAAAACAAAACAAATAAACAACCTGTCATAGACTAACTCCCTGGAGCAGTACTATATCCCCAGGCTAAGTAACAACAAGCAGCCAGATATCAATTTGTTTCCACAAAACCTTCCCGAATTACAAAGAACTCTCAGTTTAATGGAACAAACTATATCTGTCAGAATAAAGGGACCACCCTCGACCCCACACTAATGATCATCTAATTACGTACGTGAGACTTTTGTTTTTGACAGTGTAAATTCTCAAACACCAAAGGCTGAGATAGGTTTGTCTCTAGTGCATCTCCCCAAACACTACAGGTTGAGACCCCAACGTGGGGCCCGAACAGGGACTTGAACCCTGTTCAAACCACTCTATGTAAGCCAGTAGTTACCTTACTCGTCTCTATGTAAGCCAGTAGTTACCTTACTCGTCTCTATGTAAGCCAGTAGTTACCTTACTCGTCTCTAAGTAAGAACAAATATAAAACAAAATCAGCTGTTTATATTCACCTGATTTCAAGAAAGCCTCGACTCGCTCAGGCTCTGGATTCCGTCACCCCTCTCCGTCCAAGTCGAGTCTGCAGACAGCCTCTTTTGTAGCTCTGTTTACTGGAGGTCTTTTGTCGAGAGATCTTGGACTCCCCCGTTCACGGTGCAGGCTCTTCTTGTCCAGAGAAGAAGATGTTGGATCCGGCAATCTCGAAGGACCATTTGTTACTAGAATTATTTCATCAAACTACCCAAGTATTTGAATAATTGAAACTGAGTCAGGCCTTCTTGGAAGCAGGTGAATTTACTTGCAAACAGCAGCAAGGGTCAAACAACAATGTACCACAAATGGGCTTACATGATTGAATACATCGAATGAACAGTGTACAGAGATTATATGCAAGAGAAGGTGGTGTGTGCGCAAACACATACTAGGTTTGGTGTGTCCAGCCCTTGTTTTTGCTGGCGAAAGCAGAAATGTTCTCAATTAGGCAGATAACAGGGTATGGGAAATTTAGGGAGTCTTTTCTCCTCAACTACTGTGCATGAATGCGTCATACCTCTGTATGGGCCAAAATCTTCTTCAAGGCTAAACAACAAACTTGTAGCAAAACACTTTGGAGTTCTCAGGTTCTGGGACAAAGTTCAATAGGCAGAAAGCATGTATTGTGCATTAAAATATTATACAATAAAGCAAACTAAATTCTGTTAACAAAGTCTGTAGCTCAACTGTTAACCTTTGCAAAGTACCTTTCCCAATTGTGTGGATCGAGTGTATGAACTTGCTGCTGATCCAGCAGTGTACTAGATTAGATTATATTTGATTAACAACTGTGTCCTCATTGCACAGTAGAAGAAGCATCTGAAAAGAAGTGCAAAAAGCAGTAAAGTGCAGAGTGGTGTACGTGTTGAGAAGATGTATAAATAGCAGTGAGGGGTAGATATGAATATGCTATAGGATGTAGGCTATAAAGTATGAACAGTTAACAGTGTAAAATGAATATGCTGAGATGTACAAAGTATGAGAGCATGTACAGCCATTACAGTAGGTAGTATAGGTATGAGTTATGCTACTTGTGGAAATGATTTACCAAATATTAGTTTGAAGTATAATATGTACACACTAAATACAGCATAAATATGTATTGGTATGTTAGAGGATAAATAGCTTGAGGTGATTGAGAAAAACACAGCAACAATATGCTATACAATAGTTTTTTTTAACTCCAACTTCATCGACAAATGAATAACAATATATGATCAAATATAACCATGAATGAACATATTGACACTAAATGCGAAACACATTTAGGATTTTCACTAAATTGGCAGCCTGTGTTACTATGACTACATTAAAAACACATAACTACAAGAAAGAATGAATTTTAAGTAGAAATGATTTCAGTTAGAATTCAGTTTTTTGGTGAATTTGAGTTTGTTTCACTGGATGTTGACTGATTTATGTTTGACATGCATTCATGACATTTTTCATTAATTCACGCGTGGCAATTCAGGGGCTGGGAATATGGTGTGCCAAAACAGACATGTTGTTATCATCCCAGTCACCCAGCCCACCTTTCCTTCCCTTCACCCTAAGCACATTACTTTACAGGTGGCTATACTGCAGAAGAAAGATTGGGTGATGCGTGCAATTTTGATGGAAATCAGTGGGGTGCAGGCTACAGTGTTTAGCTTTCAGAGAGCAGAGCAGCAGGAGAGAGAGAGGGGAAAAATATAGAAAAAGGATGTGGGGAGGAGGGAAGATATTGCTTTGTTCAAAGGATGACACTTCCTAAATATCATCCATGTATTTAGGGGCCACAAGGTACTGCCTTCCAGCCTCATCATCACCAGAATGAAATGTTTTTGTTTTTATGAAAATTAAGACTTTTTATTAACTTGGTAGGTTAAGGTTTTGTCACTTGATACAGTATACGTACATATGCTCTCTTTAGGCATTCAAGATAACAAATAGTTTGCTCTAATCTCCGGAAAACAACTAACAAATCAAGCAAACAATCTCAGTCATCATCATTCATGGGAAAATGCAATGTCGATGTCAGTCTATGTTAAAATCCGAATGCACAGCTTGTGATGATTGAATATTAGAGCAGACTACATACATTCAATCTCAACTCTCTATGACAACACAATGTTTTTCTCTAGAAATGTCACAAACAATAATTCATTGATGCTGAGCAATCAGCGACCCTAATCCAAAACACTTCTTACAAAAATCAGCTAATGTGTGTGCGCTGATAAAAAGTCCGGTGTTTGTATAGGGGTGTGTATACAAAGGCAGTCCGACTGAGACTGTTTGTGACATTAGTAGCAACAATGCTATTGTTACTAGTTATAGCTAGGTAGTAGCCTAAGGACGACTGCTTTTCCAAAGGCAAGGCACATCTGGGGGTGAAGCCTCTGAAGGAGCATAGGAGTTTAATCAAAAGTCTTTTATTCTTTACATTCTCCCCATGATGCAGTTCCCTTGTTCAACCAAAGGGCTTTGAAGTCCCTGTATCCAAAAGCTGCAGCCAATGGTGCAAAAACGGTGAAGGCCCTTCTGCAACCAACACAGCTTGCTTTGTGTTGATTCATTTCAATATGTCACACCTGTGGCTGGCAGGCTTACAAATGTTATATTTTAAAGATTCAGAAAATCCAAAACAACTTTGCTCCTGCAAAAAAAAAACGTAAGTACAATTCAAATCTAAAGTGAATAGAGATTAACTGAAAGTCAAGTTTTATATTCTATTTTAAGAGAGGCATAAAAGGGTCAGGACAATCAAATGGGTAAAAAGGCTAGAGGGAGAGAAGTAGCAAGCAGAGAAAAAGATCAAATGATTTCGGGAAGAAAAAAAACACCAGCCTGTGACAGCCAGAGATAAATTTGAGGCAGTGTTGCAGCACCTCCACGACAGTTGATCACCCCAGGGTCTGCTGAGTGTCCTCAACACTCTCTTATCATCAAACAATGCCACGCCACAGTGTGACAGGTCAGAGACCCGTGTTGCTGCTCCCTGGCCGAGCACATGAGTGGTAGTGAAGTGACGTAGCATTCAAGCAGATGGAGCATGAAATCACACACAGACACAAACACACGCACACACACACACACACACAAGGTTGATGCTGTATGCTACCAGAGATTGTGAACATGAAGTCTATATATTGATTGTGGGAGTTAATGCAAAGTTCCTTTTTCAGACCAATCTTCTTGACCGTCTTGTACTCACACATCCCATGTGTAAACAGCATGTTGCATTAGGCTCTAGGTTAATCAGTCCAAAGCACTTCATTGTGTGCAGATTTTACTGGATGGAAAAGCTTTCCATTAGATTTTAGACAGCACTCTCTTGCTTGTTTTGTTTTTTCTGAAGAGCTTTAGACTAAAGTGTTTTCAAGTGTCACAATGCTTGATTGGCCTCAGAGTAGTGGCCACTAATATACAATACTGGCAAACATCAGGCAATTTAACGTACATTTTCTTAAAACCTTTGCATCTTTTCCCAAAAACATTTTCTCTGAATCAGTCTGATTCCACATCGTATTACTGGCAAGGTCAGTGGGTGTCAAGTTGTTACCATATTTGATTCACACAATAAGAAAAGTTACAAAATGGCAATCAGAAAGTGAAACTATTTCAGCTCTTAAATGCAAACTCCCCACTCTGGCTGGGGCTTTAACTGTTAATTCATTATCATCCTTGTTAAATTGGATTGTCAGCATCCTGTTAATTATGCAGGAAAAATGTTGTCTAATGAGTTCATCTACCTAATCAACCATCTCAGCAAACAATAAGAAAATCTGTCCCTGCGCCATTGTTGTAATTAGAATTTCCTGTTGGTAAATTCTGAGCAGCGCATCCATGGACTAAAATCACAGATAATGTAGTCATACCAGAAATAAACACGACTTCCAGATCTGTAGGAAATCAGAGTGCAATGGTAATTTAGGCATTTTGTCTTACATTTCCTGGTAGATGTATGCATCTCGGAACACACTTTGGTAGGTCTGATAAAGATGGTTTGTGTTGCACTTACCATCGCTGGCAGCTGGTTCTTGCAATTTTCTTTCTTTCTCTCGTTTCAATGTTGTGTTGGAACAGCATGAAGGACTTGACTTGATGTTATTACGGAAATATTCTGAGGAGAAAGAATAAGAAAAAAAACATGGAAAGGGTAAGGTTTATTAATAGTATTTTTAACAACAAAAAAACGCAAGAGGCTTTTACTGTGAATAAAGCATGACCTCAGTGTTCCATCTTTATTATTTCATAGGCAGGCAAGCAAGTATTGCGGCGCACAGTGTCCGCGTGCATTTGGCTTTCCCCGTTTTCTCTCTCTTTTCTCATCGTCTCCGTTTCAGCCTCGGGAGAGTTATTTTTGAGAAATGGCTGAGCCAAGAACAAATTCTCTCTCATTGTTGCTGTTGACTTATTCAGTTATTCGACCATGTGGCAAATGGACACGATCTCCACAAATGGAACCTTCAGCTTTGAATGATTAATTGTCAAAAAGCCTTGTGGAGCTCTCTAGCTGTAAGGGCTCTTGGCTGGCTCTGCATCACCGACAGAACCGTATGGCCACTGGCGAGATACATCAGCAGCAAACTCCAAAACTTCAATATACATTTCACTGAATATAAGTTCACTTTAAACAAAGTATATTCAAACAGCAATAGTAGTGAAAATGAAGCCAACCTGAGAACACACTGTGACCTGGTGAAGGATAGAATTGGGCCATGATTACAGAAATAATTGACTGACGTTATGCACCAGTTAGCTATGTGTTCTCTGAGTGAATGTTGACTGCCCCAGATATATTTATAGAGGTATAAAAATAAGGATGAATAATCCATACCCCTTTCCACTCACTTCATGTGGATACTGTCAAATGTATCTTTAATAATTCAGTGTATTTTAAATGCCTGAGTTAATAACATTATGTTAGCTGTTTTGACCTGCAGCTCCACGGCTACTCTGTCATCAACAGCTGCACCAATCACACACACACAAAAAATAAATTACATTAATGATGCACACATATCAGTACAAACCCAGCACACTCCCAGATAATTAATCATGTATTTTTCTGCAAGCTTTTCTTCAATACGTAACTTTGTACATGTAGGAATATGCATAAGTGCTATCTATAGTAATGATAAAGCCATAAGTAGGCAAATAGTTTTTCGCACCTCCCGCACATAGTCATAAATGTCCATAGAAAAGCTATTTGCTCAAAGTTGTTGTGTACATCAGACTTAATTTGAACAACTGAAAACAAAAGACGAAAACATCATTAGTGTGTTCCTACAACAGGGCCTTGGCAGCAATCCTTACACACTTATTTATACCTTTTCTCAACTTTTCTCATTAAACCTTGGATATGTTATGATCTAAACATCATGACCGTGTCAAAACACAATTAACGAGAGGCTTTTAATAAAACAAGAACAGTAAGCAAAACATTTTATAAAATAAGAAATACAATTGAGCCTTAACATGAAATGTATAATACGCATCATTTGAATGATTGTATTTCTGTGAAAAATAACAAATATCTCATAATAATAATAGGTATTTCACATAATAATATTGAAGACTAGATTAGGTTTCTCAATTTATTTTTCAGTTTACTATTGTTGGGCTCTAGAAAACCTTGTGTATGCATTGTACGTGGTGGATATCAGGTGCACATACTCTTACTACACATTCTTTGTCAAGATATATCCCAAAAATTGTAGCATGTATGTTTTTTGTTAGCCAGCAATGTTTATGCATCCTGCCCCTGGTGAGGAGTTTGCACAGATGCGTGCGAAAGAGTTTTGCACAGGAACTCTTACTGAACGTTTACTGTATGCGTGAGTGTTTTGTGATGTGCTGAGACAAATTCTGCTGAAAGCCTCCACACTCCTGCCTGCCTGGAGGCTGTGTGGTGAAAACTGACACTGGAACACAGGCTGGTGCAGGGGCATTGACCTGTGCCAGCAGCCCACCACCTACAGTGCTGGGCTGCAGTATTTCCAACACATCAGCCAGAGCAGTGAGTGGAACCAATGCGGGTGTGTGATTAGTCTGGCTGGGGGGTAAATGAAAACCATTATCAAGGTTTTTCTTTCTTTGCCACATCCTAATGCAAAGCAACGGAGAGAGGTGATTTGAATTGCTAAAACTGTACTGGCTGATGCTCATTTGGCTGTGAATAATCTCAGGTTTGGAGGCTGGCTTTATGTGCTGAATTTGCTTTTGGTTTTGTCATGTGTCTTGAAATGAGCATCTTCTTCAACCGGTAAACTCTGGGTCGGCCGACGTTCTGCTGGTGGTTGGGTCCTATGGTGCGGTGGTCTGGTAAGAATTATCATTTTGGTAAGAATTGTGATAGAGAGACACCATTTTGTTCTTCTTTTGTATCAATGACTCTAAAATAAGATTGACAATTGACAATTGGCACATTGTCAGTCAAATTCCCTTAGAATGCCATGATTATGCTGTAGTTGTTTTTTTGTGCAGAATTAGACTGAATCACTCGTGAAGCATATTGTTCAGGGACTTACAGTGTGGTCATACATATTTAATGATCCACTATCTGAGGCATAGGTTTTTTAATCCTGCGCAGTCAGTGTGCACTCACTGATTGTACTGTGTGGGCTGGTTATCTCTTAAAAAGAGACAAAGATAAAACTTCTGCTGCATGTCTTTTTTTGTAATAGTATCTCCCAACTTATAATGAGCTCCATATTGTAATGTGTCAAGAAATGTATTCTATTCCATTAATGTATCAGGCCAAAATACAAGTGTAATATGTCAAGTCCATAGCTTTACCATAGCCATAGCTTTACCCATGTTTCCTATCTGCATCTCAACTATCTAATAAAGATGAAAAAGCCACACAAAATGCAAACTCTATATTTGTTCAAGCATGAAATCTGCAGGACTACACCAACAATGCTGTAGTTGTATTTATTAGGGAGGGGGGCACCCCCCAGCTACATACAGTACGTATAAGCTATATTATATTTAGTTTTACACTTTTCTACAGCTCTGTCAGTGGTTACAATCAGGAGTTATTGTTCTCATATGTTGTTGATGGGACACCTGTACTTTTAGCACTGTACCACTAATGCCACTTCACTTCAGACATGACATGCATAAAAAGTTAATATTAACCCAAATAAATAATATTGACTTGAACTGTTATTGTCTTAATGAATAATATTAAGCAACAAAGCTCTAGTGACTTCTGAGTAAAGGTCCAATCATTTACAGTCATATGAAAAAGTTTGGGAACCCCTCTCAGCCGGCATTATAATTGACTCTGCTTTCACAAAAAAAATATAAAAGTGGTATGTCTTTAATTTACCAGGAACAGCTAAGTACTGGGATGTTTTCCAAACAAAGATTTTTTGAAAAGCAGTATTTGGTTGTATGAAATAAAATAAAATGTGAAAAACTGGCTGTGCAAAAATATGGGTACCCTTGTGGTTTTGTTGATTTTAATGCCTGTAACAGCATGTAAAACTGATCAATTTAAACACAAAGTTGGTTGGATTATGTTGTTAAGCATTGAACCTCATAGAAATGTCTGTTTAATCATGAGAAAATGTATTTTAGGTGCCTAAATGCAAGTTGCACTTCTCTTTGACTCTCTGCTGAAGTGAGACAGAATGGGATCATCAAAACTGCTCCCAAAAGATCTTAAAAACAAAGATTATTCATTATCATGGTTTAGGGGAAGGCTACAAGAAGCTTTCCCAAAGGTTTCAATTGTCAATTTCTACTGTAAGGAACGTTGTCAGGGAATGAAAGGACACAGGCACAGTTGCAGTTAAACCCAGGTCTAGCAGACCAAGAAAAGTACAAGAGCGGCATATGCGGCGGATTGTGAGAATGGTTGCACACAACCCAAAGATCACGTCCAAAGACCTGCAAGAACATCTGGCTGCAGATTGTGTATCTGTACATGGTTCAACAAATCAGTGCAATTTGCACCAAAACATCTGTATGGCCAGGTGATGAGAAGGAAGCCCTTTCTGCGCCCACGCCACAGATACAGTTGCATGGAGTATGCAAAAGCTCATTTAGACAAGCCAGATTCATATTGGAAGAAAATGCTTTGGACTGATGAGACAAAAATTAAGTTATTTGGTCTTTATAAAAAGCAGATGTTTTGGTGCAAATTGCGCTGAATTGTTGAACGATGTACAGATACACAATCTGCAGCCAGATGTTCTTGCAGGTCTTTGGAGGTGATCTGTGGGTTGTGTGCAACCATTCTCACAATCCTCCACCTATGCCGCTCCTGTTTTTTTCTTGGTCTGCCATGCCTGGGTTTAACTGCCACTGTGCCTGTGTCCTTCCATTTCCTGACAACGTTCCCTACAGTCGAAATTGACAATTGAAACCTTTGGGAAAGCTTCTTGTAGCCTTCCCCTAAACCATGACAATGAACAATCTTTGTTTTTCAGATCTTTTGGGAGCTGTTTTGATGATCCCATTCTGTCTCACTTCAGCAGAGAGTCAAAGAGAAGTGCAACTTGCATTTAGGCACCTAAAATACATTTTCTCATGATTAAACAGACATTTCTATGAGGTTCAAGGCTTAACAACATAATCCAACCAACTTTGTGTTTAAAGTCATCAGTTTTACATGCTGTTACAGGCATTAAAATCAACAAAACCACAAGGGTACCCACATTTTTGCACAGCCAGTTTTTCACATTTTATTTTATTTCATACAACCAAATACTGCTTTTCAAAAAATCTTTGTTTGGAAAACATCCCAGTACTTAGCTGTTCCTGGTAAATTAAAGACATAACACTTTTATATTTTTTTTGTGAAAGCAGAGTCAATTATAATGCCGGCTGAGAGGGGTTCCCAAACTTTTTCATATGACTGTATGTTTCGCTGGATGTATAGTATGATTTGTGAAGACAGCTGTACCTTAAATGTATTGCATATTCATATATTGTATAGCCGTACCAAAGTAAGCTTTCATTCACCATGAGTGTGACAGTGAAATTCTGCTTCAGAATAGAAGAAAGGAAAGCTGAGAGAAAATGAGAACCAGTCTGATGATAAAAGTATACAGCAGGACAAGAGATGAGTCAAAGTTTCATGATATAATATAGACAGGGCAGGATAAGATAGGATGCGAGGTGAAAGTGAGAAGAGAGAAGGGCAGAACAAACACCCCTTTTCCTGACCCAAGTGTTCTTGTAAATATGTATTTTTTTTTTTTACTTGCTAAACCATAATATCCTAATATCTCCAAGCAGATTTGCCTTCCCCCCCAACGTTGACTCTGTGGCTATGGCCCATTGCAGCACACACAACAATGTAAGGACATGAAGTGTGCTCGCCTATTCTAGTGAACTACAGTTTAATAATTCATAATGTATGTTATGATTTCTGAAGCTTCGACTAATTACAAAAATATATAGATGTAGATTCTGAAAAAATAACTGCCAGGGGAAAACTGTGCTGTGATGGGTGCAATACTGTTCTGGAAAAGCAAACATCCATCTATTTACACAATAACATTTTGGCTTACGTATATATGAGAATGTTATTCTCTTTTAATGAGCGGGAAGCGTAGTGTGCTGAGAAAAGCTTAATAATCCAAAAGGGACCTTTTTAGAATAATGAAGGAGACTAATCCCAAAGAAGACACACTTCCAAGAGAGAACAAAAGCTTGTGCAGGAAGGAACCTTTCTTTGGTTGAAATGATGAGCAACGGTACGACACAAACAAGCTCATTGTTAGCAGGAGAATTAGTTCACAAAACAGCAACAACCAGTCGTGAACAATGCAAAAAGACAAAAGTGTTGGAGATGCTTGCTTTCGGCAAATTACGGCTGCCTTCCTGGTGGTCGGTTGCACCTGCTTTCTGTTTAATTGTCACAGGGCCAGTTATCTCCCTCTTTCTCTTTCATTATTTTGTCCTAGTTTTAACCTCTTCTCTTATTCCCTTGTTTTCCCCACTCTCCCAATTTCATTGCAGGGCATTCTCCCATGTATAATTCATGAGTGACACGCTTGTTTTACACACCACGTACCAACAGCCATGTTGTGCTGCCCTGAGGGGGTCTCAACCGTGCCAGCCTGTAATCTGCTTACACACAGAGCGACCAGCTCACAGCTCTGCTCGCCAATTACACTCAATTCCTGGAATGGCCCTTTCCCTAACACCAGGTTGGTTTGCGATCATCGTGTCCTTCAAAGAGTCATGGACACGGAATGTCTCTACACAGCATACATGTTTATGTCTGACCGGGTGGTAATTGGTTGAGTGCTCGACGTTGGGGCACGGCACCATGCAGATAAAAGCACCTCTCTGAATGTAACACTGTGGTACTCAATGCAAGGTGAGTGGGCCTGGGTATAACGTCCACACCACCATCTGACCGTAGAGCTCATTTACCAAGGTAGAGATAGAAATCTACGCAGCCAACAGCAATTCACCAAAGCGTTCACACAATTCATTGTGCACAAACAAAATCATCACAAGCTGGGACACACACGTTGGTGCACATGCACACACGCACAAACACACCCTATAGACATGGCAGGTAAATGGGGTAGAATGTAGTGCTGTGTAGTGGGTAATGAGTGCTGATTGTTTGTGACGGGGCTGTAGTAAGGCTGATTTCCCAGCTGAGGAATGGGGGCTTTGTACACATCACAGGGCTGTCAGCGAAAGACAGGAAATGGGCGCATGCTTCACCGCTCTTCAGAAATAGACAGCCAGAACCACTTCACTATTTAGCTTAGACAGCAGACACAGGCAAAGAGCAGAGCTGTGAGTATTATAATATGTTCTGATGCATTTCTAGCCCATTTGCATGGAAATTTGTGTTATACATTTGAATTGGAGAAAAAAGACTTGGCTGTTATTAACAGCACAGTCACTTACTGACTTACAGGCAGTATTTATGCTGACATTTGCGTGACACTTAGATTGAGACACATAGTGGAAAATCTTTTTTTTATTCTTTCTTTCTTTCCTTTATTGTATTTTATTGCTACTACTATCACCCCATCATTACTTTTGTTTTTTAACCTTTCAAAGTCTTTAAAGCACCATACATGGGAGTTAGTTAGTTAGTTAGTTAGTTAAATCTTTATTGTCCACGGTGTGGAGATTAGCTCCAAAACATTTCCCAGCTTCCCACAATCTAAAAAGCTGCTGGGAAAATAGTGGAAGAATTAGTGCACTCTAAAGGTGATTTCTTTGTTTGCACTTTTATTTTGCATTTATAATATATGAACCTCATCATTCTTTTGATTAGTGACAATATAAAGTTAATGTATTTTGTTTGCATACATCACATTACAGCGTGCATTGATATCACTTTTTCATTAGGCGTTTCCTCACTTGATGACACATAGTCAATAATGTATTGATCTTGGTGTGTTTTATTCATGAGTCTTACAGTATAGAGAGGATCATTAAAGGGACTTTTTGCAAGCTTTGACTACCACTTAATGGAGGCAAATTATTCCTTCTGAATATGTGATGAGGGCAGCAGCCTGTTGTAGTTAAGCTATCCATATTTACACTGATGACCTGCAAGAAGCTGGGAGTTGAAACAGAGTTATAGGCTAATCCACTCAACTAAAGTCAAAACAATGCATCTCTGTTTATGTTTTTTAGTAAATGTAATCGCTATGAAGGAGGGCAAACAGCCCACATGGAAATCATGTTATACCTTGTAACAAGAATGAGTAATTGGCCGTTTGGGACCAGAAAGTTGGCCAAATAACCTTGGCAGATTCAGCTAAACCCAATAGCATGTTATTGTACTAACTGGTTAATCGGACAGAAATAGACCTATACAAAAAAATGTAATTAAACTAAAAAAAGGAAATAACTGCAACTTAAATTAAATCATCTTAGTCCCCTTAGTGAATAAATCAAATATATATGAGAGTCTACAGGGCTAATGTAAATCAATTTGATATTAAAAAAAGGTTGGCATGCTAAAATTAACTATACTTACTAGTTTATTGTCTATTTTTCTGCATTTTCTAATTGGTCACTCATTTTGGCTATTATATCACTACATTACAAAAATCCTGGCCATATTTCAACTGGGGCCAATCTTTACATGACATTGAGTTTAGAGGTCTTGCAATACAGAGAAGTAAATTGTCTTATTTAACATACCTATAATGTCTTTTTTCCTTTGTGGTTTCGAGGATATGTCTAACGGGTTTATTGTCAAACCAAAAAAAAAACAGAATCAATGCAGTTATGAAATGTAACATGTTGACAATCAGTTTAACTTTAATTAGGCCTATAAATGGCCAGGGGGAGCCATCATGAAACAATCTTTTTGATATGTTGTATCATGTAGTTTTCTCTATTTTGATTTCTGCTTTTCTCAAAGGAGAACATTGGGACAGGTGTTCTGCAGAGCGTAAATGCAATTTAATTTAAGTTTACAATTTATTAAATTTGTAAAATTGACATATATACCAAAAAAATAAATACATTTGATATGTCAAAAGCATATTATCTTCTTCACTTAAGCAGGCGTTGGTTTCAACTAATGTTGCACCAAAGGAGAAAACCCAGCTATCAAAAAGACTCTTGTGAAATAAAATGCTAATCGTTTCACCAACATACTAATGTGCTATAATGATGAAAGACAGAGCTGATGCAAATTATTGTGGCAATGTTGTGACTAAAAATATACATTTTGTATACCACTTCAGAATGAGTCTATTTTTTTCTTTTTTGCAGTGGCATCTGTCTCGGGCTGATACACTGGAATAAGAGGCACTTTCTAGTGCAGTGTTTTGTGCCTGCTGTGTAGAAACTCCCATGTGCCCTCTTGCCTGGCACTCCGCTTGGATGCCTGGATGCTGCTGCATGAGGTGAAATCATCTGGTAATTGTGTGCGTACATGTGTGTGTGTGTGTGTGTGTGTGTGTGTGTGTGTGTGTGTGTGTGTGTGTGTGTGTGTGTGTGTGTGTGTGTGTGTGTGTGTGTGTGTGTGTGTGTGTGTGTGTGTGTGTGTGTGTGTGTGTGTGTGTGTGTGTGTGTGTGTGTGTGTGTGTGTGTGTGTGTGTGTGTGTGTGTGTGTGTGTGTGTGTGTGTGTGCGTGTGCGTGTGCGTGCATGCGCATATGTGTTTGTATGCAAGCTGTGAAGGAATATCTGAATCAACAACCTAATAACAAAACAGAATGATATATTGAAAAGATCATTCTTCAACATAACCAATGGCAAAGTTTGAAATTATTTCACAGTATAATATGAAATTTCACATAGACTTTCGCAAAGCGTGAAGTTATCTAACCATTAATTATCCATTGTGACTATAAACAAGTTATCTCCAACAAAGAGATACAGTATCTGCCTTCCCTAAAGTTATGTTACTTTTGATAAATACACTCACCGGCACTTTATTACACCTGTTCAATTGCTTGTAAAAACAAATAGCTAATCAGCCAATCACATGGCAGAAACTCAATGCATTTCAGCATGTAGACCTGCTTGTTTTCGTCAAGATGACGAGCTGAAGTAAACCGGCATCAGATTGGGAAAGAAAGGGGGTTTAAGTGACTTTGAACAAAGCATGGTTGATAGTGCACGGCAGGATGGATCCATGCGTTCATGTTGTTTACGCCAAATTCTGACCCTACCATCTGAACTTCGCAACTGAAATCAAGACTCATCAGACCAGGCAAGATTTTCCCAATCTTCTATTGTCCAATTTTGGTGAGCCTGTGCGAATTATAGCCTTAGTTTCCTGTTCTTAGCTGACAGGAGTGGCACCCGGTGGGGTATTCTGTTGCTGTCGGACCATTTTCTGTAAATGCTAGAGATGGTTGTGAGTGAAAATCCCAGTAGGTCAGCAGTTTCTGAAATACTCAGACCAGACCTTCTGGCACCATCAACATTGCCATGTTCAAAGTCACTTAAAACCCATTTATTCGCCATTTTGTTGTTTGGTTTTAACTTCAACACATTGTCCTGTCCAGGTCTACATGCCTCAATGCATTGAGTTGCTGCCATGTGATTGGCTGATAAGTTATGTGTTAAAAAAATTGAACCGCTGTACCTAATAAAGTGGCCGGTGAGTGTAAGTGCAATGCAGAATCCTATTTGTATCTGCAAGCATTTCTGCCGAAAAATGTAAAGAAGGAAGTAAAATAAGAGACTTAGAGCAAAGTACAGGAATTCTATAACAAAGATTTAAAGGGGAAAGGATTTACTTGTGTGCATGAAAGAAAAGCTCAACACCAGCCTCAAGAAAGATTAAGACTTTTCTCCAAAGGGCTCACCTGTTAAGCTGTGTGTCTCACTGTATTTGTGAGGATTTTGTGTGATAGACAGGAGAGGCACATAACATTTTCCCTTGAAGGGATAACAAACAAAAGATAAATATTGACCTGGCTGATTGATAGGCCTGAACAAGTTGGATTATCGTCATGTGTCTGAGCTCTGATAGATGAACACAAAGGCAGAGTTGAGCTCCTCTCCCAGGGACAGTTCATTGGCTGTTGGCTGGTGAGTAGCCTCCCTAAGTCCCCTATTGGCCCCCCAAACCTGGTTTGGTGAAGTGTCATCTGGGCTGTGTTGAACATGACCCACTTTGGAGAGCAATCCATGGCGATGCAGTCATTTAACAAAAAATAATTCAGTGACAATTCAAGGTCTTAAAGTGTCACCTCCACTCGTGATGTGTTTTAATGGGTTATATATTAAAAAGCATACTGCGGAAAAAATGTTGGGAAGTTTTGGAACCATGAGGTGAATATCTTTCAAGTCTGTCATGGTAAAACCTTCTTTGGTTCTACTACTTTAAATACTAGCTTTTTTTAGTCTCAACTGCCACTCCTTTAGTGTGCGCTCCCCCTCTGGCCCCTATTTAGTCTAATTTAAATAGTCCCTGGCAGCGTAAATAAGGGGTGACTGCGTGTGGTGTTGTTTAGTAGTATACTTAGGTTAGAAATGCTATTGCACATCTGACACGTTGTAGACAATAAATATCAAGGGCTGAAATGTATAGTGTTTGGAATTATGGCCAGATTTAATGGATCTGTTCATTTCCAAAAGCTGTTAAAAAAAACGCAGGTGTGGACGATGTTTAGCAGCAATACAATACTGGTGTTGCTGCCGGTCAGACCTAATATCAATGTAGGCTATTGTAAAAAAATAAGTTGAAAATAAATGACTTTGTTAATACTAAAACGGTCAGGGTTCTGCATCTGGGTCCGTCAGTGAAATCTTAGCGCAAAAATAAAAGGAACGGCTCTCCAAATAGCTATTCAAATTGATCGTTCGCAACTTAAACAACACATAAAATGTATCCTCATCTGAGCCTGCCTGCTAGTCCTCAGGTAGGCCAAGATAATATGACCACAATAAAAGCAGTCACAATCCAAACAATAGTCTACAATAAAACAACAAATCTGTCCACACTGTCTATATGAAAACCAATGATTCCTCTTTCCATCCTTTGTACTTTGTCGCATCCTTCAGATTAGATACATTGGATTATTATTATAACCTTTATTTAACCAGGAAAGTCTTATTGAGATTAAAAATCTCTTTTACAAAAGAGTCCTGGCCAAGACAGGCAGCAGCACAATATATGATGAGGTCAATATCTCATGATGTATATGCATGCAGTCCCTTTCCGCTTTCACAGGATTTTTCTGACATCTGCTCTTCTATCGGAATTAGAATCACAATCGCTTTATTCGCAAGACGTACAATGCGTGTGAATGTGCAGGGGATGAGGAGCATACTGGGATGGGATGTTTAGGAGTGTGATGGTCTTAAGGGAAAAAATTACAGTCTTTGCTTTTGTGAGATGTATTGTTGTGCCCAGAACGTGTTTTATGGTTTTAATTTTAGTCAGTCACATTGTGATCTCTGCCCTTCTGTATAGTCCATGCCATTAGCCAAACTGTCCTTGGGGAAAGGGACCGGACCAGACAAGAATGGCCCTGACCTTTGTAACCATATGCCTCTCAAAAATATAACTGATCTGCATTCATTCAGTGTAAGTTTCCGTATGGCGACAACAGCAGGCCGACAGAATGTTGCAGGCCCCTGACTACCTGGTCACCTTTTATATTTATATTGGTCCCTGGCGTGGTACCTTCTTCTGACCTAGAATCGGATGGTTGGTCTCTGACCTTGGCTCCCTGCCTGTCTAGGGTGTCTAATCATCCTTTAGCCATGGATTGGCTCTTCCATCCCTCTCTCTTGCTTTTCTCCCCATTGATTCTAGTCATTTTATACCTGAACACAGTCATTAATCTGATTATGACTGTGTCTGGGTCCAGTTCATTAGTCTGGCCCAGCTGTAATACAGGCAGATGCCTGCTGGGCCATAAGGATTCATCACAGAGCCATTGAGGCCTGAAGAACACACAATCTAAGGACGGAGCAACACAAATACACACACACAAACAGAGACAAACAAAACAAATGGTTGAAGCTTTTTCCAATGAGAGAGAGTTACATTAGGAATACAGATGGATAGAATAGATAGATAGAAGCAAACGTATATTCCTGCCTCAAGGCGTCTCGTTTTCTGTTTGTCCAGGGATCAGGGATCTAACGTGGTGCTTGTCCTTAAAAAATGTGCCAACATAAAGGATATTTGGACTTAATGAAGTCAATGACTGTCTCAGTTATTTTAGTTTTCTTTATATGTATGGGTTAGCTTTAACTTATTACTTATTTTAGCTATTTCATATCATTAGCAACATGGCTATCATTTATGTGTACAGAATCAAATGGCTTGCTGCAGTGGCAGAATAAATACATGCCAAAGAAAAATATGGCCTTTTCTGAAATCACAGAACACATGACTACATAACAAGGATGACCAACGAAAAAATCCCAACCCATAACCTAAATATATCTGTGACTCTGCCAGGAAAATGCACCCACTACTAGAATATTCAATAACTGTCTCCTTATCAAAAAAAAAACATGTCAGAAGCTCCTCGAATTGTTCCTTCCATCTTCCAACATTATGCCTCTCCAAATTAGATTAGTTTTGCAGGACAATGGTAGTAATGAAATTGAGTGCATTTGCACGTCAGTGATCTTATTGAATGATCTTGACAGCATATGGAGAATGTAGTGCATTACTACTCTAATAAATTACTGAGAGGTTATATGATCCTCTCAGATTTTATAATAGGTCTGCAATGCAAAGCATTTGCCGTGAGAAATTGATCTAGATGCGAGTGTGCTTTTTCGGACCCAGTACGGAGGAGTGGCATTTCTGTAAACATGCTTAATGTTGCACTTGACTTGCACAGTAAACTTGTATAATGAGTGTTGTAGAAACTGCCCTTGTGTGTTATAATGACTTTGCGCTACAAACGTCAGGCCATTGAAACTCACCAAAATAAGGCAGTAACTTGGGTGGAATATTGTAATCACGATGGGTAAGCGACAAACAACAAATATGAAGGAAGATTTGACCTCAAGTCTGTCTAGCTTTGTGACAGCGTGAAAGCCACATTTTTGGAAAATATGATACACTTAAAAGGCATACTAAGCTATTGTACGATAGAACACTTTTTGTCAAAATCAGCTCACAGCGATCTAGAAAAAGCTGGCTCAGAGCCAGCAGCCGGTAAGAACATCGCGGAATGGCATTTTGGGGAACAGCCCGGCCTGGGACTCGCTATGAGCGTGCAATTTTGCCACAAATACTGGCATTACAGTAGCCTGGTCCAACCAGATCATCGTACTACTTTTCATTTGTACAGAAGGTCTGGAACTGCTCTATTTGGCAAACGTTCACTCACTTGGAGGCGGGTGTCTGTTGAAGTTTAAAACTATTGGATCTGCCCAGTGCCACTCTGGATCAACCAACCAATCGCATAACGTTTGGTCGTATGACATGAGCCGGCTTCTGACGGTGCGTTCAAGTTGTACTGGGAACTCGGAAATTTCCGAGACTTCACTACATATTGTAGTCTATGGATCTACCGGTACCTGGAAACGGTAACGTGCTAGAGCCTAACGTTTAGTTATTTGGATGAGAAAGGTTGTAGGTTGTAGGCGTCCATACTTTCGCGTGCAGATGCACTGGAACACAGACAGGTCGGAACTCGGAACTACAAAGTCGGAAATCTCCGAGTTCCGAGTATAAAGGAACGCAGCATTCAACTGAAACGTCATCGTTCTCAGCCACTCGCTCTGTTCGCTGATTGGACGGCTGGAGATGTTCCTGTAGCGCTTACACAATGTTGCTGAGCAAATTAAAAAAACTTTTCTGACATTCCTTTCAGTTTGACAATTTTTTTTTCTCGTGTTTACCTTCAGGGCATGTTATAAAGTAACATTAAATATATTCTGTATCCATGTGTGTACATATTGGATCACAAAGCAGCTGGCCTCCCTATTAAAACAAAGCCAGCTGAGCTGCATTGCAAGAAAAAAAATTTCTGACAACCAACTTACTACGCTTGTTTAACATTCGTCCTTCCTTATTTTCCCTCAACATTAAACACTCCAACATTGCTCCAGGTTGAATCCACAGTTTCCAAGTTGGAACTTGGGTCCAACCAGCCGGTACTGATCCACCCTTGGGTTTCAGTTTTGAATCGTGCTTTGTACTGGTTTTCAGCCAGGACTTAAACATACCCTCTGAGCAATATACTTTGCTCTACATAGTTCTACAATAGATTTATTCTTCTTTACGTTATTCTTTCTATTCTTTTGTGTTAATATTGTCATTTTTTCCTGCTGAACGGACCTGATTCCTGTCGAGTGTTTTACATTGTTCACCCTGTGTTAACCTACATATAACTAATAAAACTTAAAACTGTTGAGAAAGAGTACGTTTTCCAACTGTTGTGGGCCAATTCTGTCAAAAATACAGTGGAGTCCACTGGGTCTGCTATATATCCTCAGAACGTGGGAGTAGATGAAGACTCCTGCGTTGGTTCCTGTAGCTAGCAGCAGAAAGATGTGCGGACTTTGCTCCTACCTTCAACATCTTCCTGTTACCGGAGCCTGCGTGAGCGAGGAAATAACTATGGCAGACTGCAAGGTAGATTCACTGGATATTCGTGGGCGGGGATAGTCACATAGCTGGAGGTGGTGCTATGCTCAACAGTCAAACCCAAATATGATGAAATATGAGTTACAGGGGAGAACGGGGTAATTTGTCACACGGGTTGGTTGTCACAATCGTTATATCTTGGAACCAGAAGGCGCTGTCTATGACATTTTGGTATGTAAATATCCAGAATTGGGATCAGAGGTCACCTACATAGTCTTCCTTGGAGTTAGACTGCTGAATTTGAGGTGAGACGACTGTTTGTGTTGTTCATGTCAAATTGAAAATATTTAGCTCCTCAGTATTTTTCTTCTACGGCTTTTACACAATGGGTTTATAACACAACACTTGTTACTCATACAACGTGTGAAGGGTAAACTATATTTTAGATTGTGGTTAGCAAGCTAATTAGTTGTCAGATGGTTGTTGGCCTTGATGCTAGCAAGAAATTCAAGTTGGGGTTGGTCGTCACATTTTTTGGGGGGTTGGTTGTCACATGTTATCTCAAGGCTGCAGCCAGAAAAGGAACCCAATAACGAAATAAATTGTCAAGCTGTATCCTCACTGACACCCCAGAGAAGGAAAGAATAGAGCAGGAAAAGGCAGCTAGAAAAAAGGGCAACAAAATCAAAACAACCCAGTGCATCCCAAACTAGACCAGCTGCCAAGGCTACAGTAAGTTATGTAGGCCTATTATTTTTCAACTTGACAATGCAATTAAACTTTCAAATTTAGTTATACTTTCTTGCCTTCTTTTTAAGATTATTCCCATTAAGATAACATTATGACAAAAAACCCCATAGTGTTTGACAACCGACCCCTTGATGGGGTTGGTTGTCACAATGTGTAAGGGTGTCTTTGATGATTAATTTCTTCTTTATTACAATAAGATAGAAAAAGTGAGGGGTACATATTTCAAGCCAACACCTAAAGCTTCAATTTAATGTAGGAATGACTATTGAAAGATGTTTAGGTGATAAGCAATTCTCACTAGAGTAAAAAGTGTGCCTACTTACCCCGTTCTCCCCTACAAACTAGTGATTAAAAGGTTGGGATTGTGAATGGCCATTTAGGTTTAATGTTTCATGGTCCATATCCATCTTATACAACTCCAGCCCGATCATAGCATTCCTTCCGTTTCTTATTCCATTTTCACTGTCATACTAAATTTCATGGCATAACCAGATCCAGCTACTGTTGTGAGGGAGCATAGGACCTTGGAGAATAAAAGGATGTGCTTGCCTTTGGCTGGTCGGGCATGGGGGCAAAAGAATGGAAGTAAAAAGTAAAAAAATAAATATAAAGCCTGGCTAAATCAGACGGGGAGGTTGAACAAGGCCATACTCACATTCTTAAATAGCTTTGGGTATTACTCCACCATTTTGTATCCAAGATGGAAGGAGTACATAAATCGGGCCTAGCGGTCAAATGATGAGCCCATTTTGAATCAATAGAACACTGCACCCTTGCAACAGCTTTTTCATTTGACATTTTAAAGGGACGTGTTTTGCTGGGTGGGCAATAGAATGGTGGCTATTGTTCCTTTGTGGTGCTCAGATTGTTTATCGACTAGGTGAGCGTATACACCCATAGTCCTGCGTCAGTGTTCCAGTCCTCTGGAGACAACTGCAAACTCCTGTTCAACTGTGCATCAATACAAGAGTTGCATCAGTGTTGGACAGACAACTTTCACCAGAAAAAGGCAAACACATACATGGTGCCATGCTCAGTCAATAGAGTAACACAAACACACACTCATACACACACACACACATCTCCCACACTCACACTGCTGTACCTGAAAAAAAGGCAGTTGGACCACCAAAGAAAGAACAATCTTCCTCAGCCCATGCAGTCAATCTGATGCAAGCATAGAGCAAACCATTGTAACAACCCTAAAGGATGTTTCTATGACAGACGACCAGAAGATGACAATTGCTCTATTCTGACACACAATGAATATAAACCCACATTTCTCTTTCTGTTTTTCGATTGCAGATCTGGCAACAACATTTTTTTTCCAGGTTACAAGTCCCTGCAGAACACCTGAAATGTCTTAAATGCTGTGTACATCATCTTGCAAGAGGTTCTTCTTTACTGAGGTACCATGCAATCTAGATCTCTCATTAGCATCAGCAGCTATAGGGCGGTTATACACGGTAAGTTATACGCTGAGGACATGATTAAAAAGATTTCAAACATGCACCCACTCAGATAATTACAAATTAGCTATTATTTGCATAAAAAAGCAGTGCATCGATTATTAAAACATACCTCCTGCCGTGCATATTTTCTATGCATCTCTTATGAATTGCTTTAATTTTGCATTCAGGGCTGCGTTCAGGGCAACTTCAAAATTAATTCCATTCAGTTCCCAAGTCCAATCCCCAATATCATGATTATAATTCCCATGGCTTTTATTTGCCTTATCAGAAAAGCTCTGTGTTGAGATAATGCAAATCTTTACAACTCTGACAAAATTTCCGTTGGCATTTGTAGCTTCTCCTCTGATATTTGACAGTTGACATTCAGACGGGATCCTTTCTAGCTGGTTGCGGCTGCTGACTGTTATCTGTTTCAGCTAGGTAGAGCGAAAAGGTGCATAGGTTGGGTGCTGCAGGCGAACACGGATCTTTAAAACATAATGAGGCTTTGCCAGGGCGCCTCTGTGCCTGGTCCCTTTACAGAAAAGGGGAAAAATGCTTTTACTCTTTCTGTCAGGGCATAGAAGCCTTACCCTTAGGCTAATACGCTGTTGTTTGAATATATGCAGATCAATCGGTAATTACAATACCAAACGTGTCGTCTTTCACAGTTTTTCTCTCACCAATTGTCCAATGAAATGAAGGTGCTGTTCCTCTTTGTCATGTTGACTGACGATTATAGACCACAGCAGCATGTTTTAAGCAGTGACGGAAAAAAGAGAATGTGTGTGTGTGTGTGTGTGTGTGTGTGTGTGTGTGTGTGTGTGTGTGTGTGTGTGTGTGTGTGTGTGTGTGTGTTTAAAGGCTTTGATTGTTGTTACATGCCTGACTGCACAGGTTTGGTGGCAGGCAACCTTTTTCTTGAAGCTCCAAGATTTCTCTCCTCTTATCTCTCTTTTTCCTGACTGTGTTTCCTTTTCCCCCCTTTTCTCTCAGTGTAGAAGCTGTGTGTCTCAGCTAAGGTGAAACAGTGTGGATGTGATTTCTAAAGCTCTGCTGGAGACCAGCATCTCATCACAAACTGGTCTCGGCTGGTTGGGTGAGCGAATCAAATCCTTGATAGCACAACCGAAACAATTTCATTTTGGTGGACTGGAGACCCTGCCTCACATCTCAGTCATTGGGGCACGTTCAATTGGATGCATTCGATTCAATTCAGTTTGTACGAATGTCGCTGTTGACTTGCAAGACAGCTGAGGTTCTAAAAATTAAAATTAAAAATGAAATTTAACCCATGGTCCTCTTTGTTATAAGTTTTTGAAATGACTGGTCTGTCCCAAAGCTGGTCTTTATATGCGACAACAAATGTTGGTGTGCTACAACAACAACAACAACACAAAGCACATTCTCAAACATTTTCTCCATGCTGCTATTACTCGACTGACTCATTGGTAGCCAATTCTGCCTTTTTTAGAAAGCATTCTTTGTGTTATTAAAGGTAATTTAATACATAATTATTTGCATCTTACGAACACAGGAAGGACAATATGACATCACCACATGCAACTCTTATGCACTATGTTGTGCATTATTAATAAGTGGACATTTTCCTCTGAGTGGTTCAGAGGCAGCTACGTTCTTCTGGCTCCTTGGCCTCTCTGTCATTTCTCTCTCTGCTCAGAGCTGCTGATGCCATAGCGCTTCACCATTTAAAAAGGTCTTCACAGTGAACTGGTGCAGAGAAAAACCATCAGGATTCCGTTAAAGAACACATCAAGACAAACCCATAAAGCTGGTGTTATGTTATCAATACTTTTGTATCAACAACGCATCAAATGATTATTTCTACGTGAAAGTGGTCATTCTTACTGACAATACAGCATATTTTAACTCTTTTAGGGAACTCAACGTTTCTGTTTCGCTATAGCTTCATCACTCTCATCACGTAATTTCCGGATCCAGAAAGTAGGGAAAAAGCGCTCCAAAAAACCTACTATCTGTTACCTTTTCTAGAACCAAACAACAGACTATAGCTAGTGAACATAAGGGAGCATTTGACAGCTACAAGGTCTGAAGTTTGTGGAGAACGAAATTTAACTGATAGTTATGGACTTACATACATCATACAATGAATGCTATGTCTGCAGGATGCTCCAAATTTGCTGCAAAAACATGAAAGGTGATAATACATGAGTGTTGATTTTACAATACGCTCACTGCTCCAGTGGGTAAAAACGTATTTAATTGTGGTTTAAGATAGTGAATTTTTTTTTTTTTTTTACATGCAAATCCTAAAAGATTTATTTATGGAAATCAAATTACTTGTGTTGAAGCTTGTTGATTTAAATATAACACTAATATTAATACTACTACATTCAAGCAGTAACTTAAATTAGAATTTAGCATGCACATTAGTTACATATACTATTTAGAAGATTGCTCTTCCAGGTTTTCCCCAGTTCCAAGTGGGTACTGGTCAAATATATCAAAGGAAATCTGTTGTATTCTCACAGAAGTAAACTTCACATTGCTTGGAGTGCAATGGAGGTTTTTCTAAATGCTGTCAAAGTGCGGCAAATTATTTGTTATGTTAGGGTGAGAGAGAGAGAGGCAGCAATGACTTTGTCCAGTTAGCTCAGTAAACAACAGCTAGTGTGTGTGTGTGTGTGTGTGTGTGTGTGTGTGTGTGTGTGTCTGTTTTGACCTTTTGCTGATTGTGAATTAAGTGTCGGTGAATGCTTCAAGTTCCTGGCCTTTGAAGGTTATACAGACTAACTTCCGATCTCTGTTCGCATACTGGACCAATAAACACAAAGTACATAGGACAACTAGAATCTCTCCGTCTCGTGCACTTTCCCTTTTTTCCCTGACCTCGTCCATCCTTCTATCTTTCTAAAGATGAAATATCTTTACACACTCCCTGGGAGATGGAGGGATGCAGAAAATGAAAAGAAAAACAATTAGTAGCGCGAATGGGCCTGTGTGAGGTAATGAAATTGCATGTCTCATTGTAGCGTGTAATGGAGAGCAGTTTGAAGTTAATTGAGGGGAGATAGGACACTAGACCACTGTCTGCCGGAGTATTGTAGTTGGGCGCAGGGTTTATCAGTGAGAGACTCACTGAACCTAGAAAATAAATTCCTTATCAGACCTCACAAATGGGCATTATCTTGCGTTAACAGATTGGATAGCGAGATCAATTGTCATAGTAATTAAATTCATATTCTTTTAATCTGAATCTCGGTCAGGTTCATGGGCATGGAAGCTCCATTCAGCCTAAATATTTGAAATGGGTCCAAATGGGGTTACATTATTATTTAATTATTTCTTATATAGGTCTATATGCATTTCAGCACCTTTCCTTAAATGTAGAATACATATTTATATTAGTTGAACATTACACTTTGCCATCAGCACTCAAAAATCAATTCATAATGTTCTCTGGCAGGTAAACCTTCAGAAAACCTCACTGCAATCATGACTCTGGCACTCAGGTCTTTTTCAGAAAGAGGTAGATTGCCACCTTCTGGTGGAACAACTGAATGATGTTAAATGTTCTGCTCCACTCACTTGTAGCAAGTGTCCTCATGATTGTGGCTTGATCAGAATGAGCATAGCAATTTAAAAAAATGCTTAAGGATGGCTGAAATAGCTCGACAAACATGTGTGCTTGAATGAGCAAAAGGAAAACAGCAAACTTGCATAAAAATTAAAAGCCTCCTGGTCTGACATAATTAAAAACAGCATTTTCCTATGTTCAGTCCTATATGAAGACCTTTGATGCTAATCGTGAGCTTTCCCTCCCTCTCCTAGTCCTTAATCCAACAATTGCTCTGTCCCTTAAATTGCAAAGTTTGTTTTTGACTGGAGTCATCCGTCAGATTTGAGTTGCAATTGTAACTGAGAATGTGTCTTTTGGGCATGTATCAAAAAGCCTGATGAGGCTTAATAATGATCAAATTTGGGGGGGGGGGGATATGGGGGTTGGGGAATGTTTCCCTCTCTCCCTCCTTCTCACACAGAGTGTTGAAGAAAGCCAATTAAACACAGCTTGGCTACAGTATTGATCATGTCTCCCTGAAAGGCAGAGCAGAACCACAGCACCTGTATTCATTAAACAACCTGTTTAGCAACCATGCGGCGGAAGGAGAAGTCAGGCTCTGTTTGTGAAACGAAGCGCCACAGGCCAAGAAAACACCTGCAAGATTGCACGGAAACTTTTCAGTGGAGCGTGAAGGGAGGAAGGAACACGGGGGAAGTGGAGGGCAGCTCATGACCTTGGTATAAGAAAAAGGAAAAGGAAGAGGAAAAGGAAAAAAACAAACCAAAAACACTGTAACACAAACAAAAATCGGCAAATGTTAAATTGGGTGTTCTAATAATTGCAATGAGACAAAGCTATGTGTTACCATATAAATACTTGTCCCATGCTGAGGCTCAAAGGTGAAATATTAACAAGTTTGACTTGTCCCTTGGAAATTTAGAAAAGCCTTGGAAAGACCAATGATTCAATGAATATCAGACAGACAGTGCATACCGAGACTTTGATAGACTTTTTTTATTACGAAAGAATGAAGGGATTTCTTTAACCTATACCTTACCTACTTTACATTCCGCAGAAGGGGCTTCCGCTGCTTTCTTTCACCCTTCAGTGGTAACTCCTCATTCTAAAAACCTCATTGAAAATAGGTCATTTTCCAGCCGACATGCTATAAATGGCAGCTCCTGTAAAAATGTGCCCATAAACAGTCAGGGGACTTACAATGTAATGTTATAGAGCCCACTTACACAGCTAAGTATGGCCTCATATTCACGTATACCGATACAATTTACTACTATAATTATTAACGAGGTTCACGAGCACTCAGTCGTCCACAGTATTTCTGAAGGCCATATATTATGTTCCATAAAGCTTCGAGGAGTAGAAAAGAAATCACACACAGAGTTTTGGAATGCCAAAACGCCCACAGACACTTTTTAAGCTACAAAAGGTGCCATTTATATTCATTGGGCTGCAGAAATAGGGCATCAATCAGTAGAGCTTTAGAGATTTCAAGTGAAGTAAAACCTGAGACATATACAGGTCTAGCCTGCTTTCCCCACTGGTCCCAATCTTTGATGACCTTGACCCAACGTTGAATTATTGGATATGGACTCAAGACAGCAAAGAAGGAGAAGCAGTGTGATCCCAGTTGTCCTCATTCATTGCCAACATTCTAAAGGCAGGGAGCGAGTATATGAATGAGAGCTCAACAAAACTATAATTGCTAAAGCTCTGACATGAGGGAGAGCTGAGTTTCTGCCCCTGTCTTATCTAGTGTTATCTATTAACAATGACCTTGACCTGCTGTTACAGCAAAAGGACATCTCAAGGGACTGCAGACCGCGAAGACACAAGCAAAACCGGAAGGAAGCCATAGAAGATGTTCATACTTTATCGACTGGCCTATTGGTAAATGAGAGGCTGCATTGTGGAATGATTTTTTTTTTCCAGAAGGGGTGACCTTTTCGGTGAACGAGCCTACATGCCATGAACTCTGACAAAAGGGACAATATATACTGTATGTGTGGAGGATCGTTTTCCTGGATGGAACAAATGTTTTTAAAGGGACAAACAGTTGTAGAAATACAGCTTTGTTTTTCTTAGGGCTATGTGTAAGAGTCCCGCTCATTAACTGTGTTGTGTATCTGTGGTCCAACCGTGTCAGAAGGCAAAAGGTTTTATACTTCATCCACATGGCCACACTCGAATGTTGAGTCTAAAAACCTGCCATCGTGTGAGGAAAGAGAATAGATTATTGTTTAGATATGGGGGTAATGGCGCACAATGTCCAACAGTCGGTCTCTGAAAAGCATTTATCGTCTTGTTTATTTAGTGTTGTTGGACCAGAAGTCTGCAATTCAAAAATGAGAGAAAAAGTTGTGTCGAGAATATAAATGAGAGATTGCATAAGAACTTCAAACCATGCTTCCGTTCTTGCCTCCACACACCTGGCCAATTACTGTGTGTGTGAGTAGGTTTTGGAATGTTCCATACTGAGAATTGCTTAATCATTTTCATATTAGGCAACCTTTAATGGTACACTTGCTCTCCTAAACAGAACACTTTGTAGGGGAGTAGGTCACACTATCTCCTTGAGATTTGTAAAAAAGTACAAGGTGGCATTTGATCAGTTTATTTCCATTCTAGCATTCCTTTGCTTACTCAGGTGAGCTATTTTTACGAGTGACGCAGTGGGACTAGCAAAGGGGGGATTCAAAAAGCAAACATAGGCTTATTAACTGTTAGTCATGGATCAGGGCATCTGTAGTCCACAATGACCGTTGACACAGGCCAAAGTATATTGCTTTGTATTTGGTCTGGGTCTTGTTGTCGCTCTTTCTCCTGCTTCCTGAAGTGAATTATTGATGGCCCTTTTATTAGTTGGCAGAAGAGAGAAGGTATGTGCCCAAGTGGAGGTTTATGGATTTACAGGGATGTTATGGAGCAGCACGGTCTCATTGATTGTCACATTTAAATTTCAGAAATAGTTAGTTACAATGGCATATCAGTAAGGTAACCTTATGATCGTATTGCCAGTCTGTGTGGGCTGGAATACTTGCTACTTTGGTAACTCTCTGGGTAATGGTTTAGTCAAAAGGTGGACGTGATGTAGGCTACGTTGATAAAGTGGTTGGAGCACACTTAATGCAAGAGAACACCTTATAAACAGAGAAACAACTCCTGTCCTATAAATATCATGGCTGAAACTGTCAAAAATAACAGCCTTTGATATTCATTGTTATTCATTTGCCCATGTGGCATGACGTACCAAGAATGTGTATAATGCAATGCAATAGGTAACTGTGTGTGATAAACAATTAACTGAAGTCAGGCATATTTATTTGGATGGCAGTGTGTGTTGCTGCCTTGGAGTGTAAATACAGATTTTTGACTAGACATCGCAGAGTTGTACATCTGCTCTAATGCTCATAAAGCTGCTCAGAATGCCTGTCTACGACGCTCTGCAAGATCTCTATAGGTCAGTTTATAGGTTATACTCACTTCATGCTGCATTCCTCACAGGCCTTAGACACCTGATATACAACCTGAATGATCTCAATCAGGCAGGGTTCTTTTAAGATAAGAGTAGATTAGCTCTCTATAGTTTAGATAGTTAGCCTACTGTATGACCCATTTCTTTGTCAACGATAATACCACCAGTGAAGATTGTTTACACAGATATACAGTATTATAATGTAGCAGTTCTCTAACAAAGGCCTTCTTTTAGCTCTGTTATTTGTTTTGGGCCACCCTGCCTATTGACACATACCTATGGGGCTTCAGGAATGTCACAATACTTGTAGTTGGATCAGACGGCACCTCTTTCTTATCACTCTTTTTCCACCCTTTCTGGTGGTGCACGCTGCTTTCTGGCAGACACTTCTTGATGCCTGTTTTTTTACACAACATCACATCACAACATGCCTCGTTGTGTTCCTTTAAAGAATACTGATTGCAGAAGGTGACTCTTTGAGTGGCTTATCTCTGTGTGATGGAGAGGGGATCTGACTTGATCTGAGGAAATGATCTAATCTGCCTTTTTTCTGCATGCAGAACTCATGGGGCTCATCAGCATTGATTGTCTGAAAAGAACACATTGCCAAATGCCTTGGTATTAAGTGTTACTTCAGTGATGTTTTCAGGTAGCCATGTAAGAAGGTAAATCTTCATATTCTGTGAGGCTATAATGTTAACAATTCTCCAAAGAGGCCATGAATGCGCTTTTGAAATACAGATGTTTGGCCATAAGGATGTGTACAGTAATATACTGCTGGAATTCTGCTCCCCCCTATAGTCTTTAGCAACTATGATAAGCAGCAAAATATAAACTCATGTTTTTTCTCCCTTTATGTACTAGTAATAGTTGTACAATGCAGGCTTTAAATTTACCATTTGAATGTATTTTAGTTCCTACAGCAGATTTCAAGTGGAGAACTCAAACATAAAAATTCCCCATCGTGTGGGTCTCAAAATCACCAAAACTTTACCGAACTTTTAATCACTTAAACAACAAATTCTGCTGAAGTTGTTCTGTCTTCAGTTAATTAACCTAAACTATGGGCAAGATAATTGATGTTCTATTTTTAACCAATGCAAAGTACCTTTTCTGCTCCTTAACAAAGTATAACTTTAACATCATAGTGAAAAGTCAAGAGATGTCTTTTTGTCACATCACTTTATGAACTCATTCTTTT
This sequence comes from Ammodytes marinus, assembly GCF_949987685.1. Lineage (NCBI taxonomy): Eukaryota > Metazoa > Chordata > Actinopteri > Uranoscopiformes > Ammodytidae > Ammodytes > Ammodytes marinus. The sequence continues at coordinate 21,556,611 of NC_137213.1, read as the reverse complement.
ATCTCATGTGTTGGTTTACCTCTGTGCAGTTTTATGACCTGTCAACACTTACCTATCAGTATTTACTGTAGCTGTGGTATCTACTGCGTCTCTTTTAGAGGAATTTTACACCCGGTCCAACCCCTTTCATGTCTTCAGCATCCAGCCTTCTTTCCCTCCCACTGCTGCAGTTAGCTGGTTAGGTATATGTTTGTGTGGGGGGGGGGGGGGGTCTATAAATGTCTAAATCCCTCCACTCGGTTCTAAAAACAACAGAACACCACTCATTCTTCAACTCGTCAAATAGGGAAGAGTATTAGCAACGGGAGAGCAGCTAAGAGGCTGCCACGAAGGGATCATCCATGCTTGGAGGCATCTACACACATGTGTTGGTCACAGTGACTCTACTCTCTTTAACTCAGAAAGGGACTCAGTGCAGGTGGGTCTCAAGATGATCCAGCTTTTAACTGTCAAGTGTTAGCTGATTATTATTATTATTTTTAATACTCGTCAATATCAATTTTACTAAGTGGAAAATGAATGGGATTGTGAGATGCTTTTGGATGGAGATTTGTTTTGTTAAATCAAATATTTGTGGCTAAGATGTTCTCCTTAATAATTGTGTGTTTTCCTTTTATAGGGCTGAAAATGATTTGTTATTAGTCACTCTGCCTGACTGGAGGACAAATGCAGGTATAAAGTTTAAAAATGACGAAGACTAGACACTCCATATTAGCTAGAACTACTTGAACACAACTAACTTTGTTAGAACAATAAGGATTGAAATTCATAATAAAACACAAAAAAACATACACACTGTAAATACTACTATATTTAAACCCTTTTCCTCTTTTTCATAGAATATATTACTCAGTGTTGGAACGACAGACGCAACCATTTGATTTGTAACTGGACAAGGAACCAACTAAGAACAGGTACAGAAGATAACATTTACTTCACATACATACAGGGCGGAATTTAGATCAATTGAATGTCATAATAAAATGGGATGGGATGGGTTGCTTGTTTTTGAAGCTCCTCAGGCAAGGCTATACTCCACTTTACTTCAGTTATGAGTTCACTCTGACACTTGGAAATAACTTGACTGAGGAAACCTTTAATTGTATTTCACTCTTTTGTCTTAGTTTGGAACATTGGTTCACAGTTCTGTTTTTAATCTACAGGCCGTGACTGTGTTGGTGCCTCGCTGCATATCACTAATTGATCTGAAGCAAGCTAATAATCTTTTATATAGGCCAGGCAAAGTAAGGCATTTTGGGGCCAAAAATAGAATAAATTGTAAAATATTTTTTTTCAGCTCAAATCATTTCAATTAGGTGTCCAGAATAACATACTAAAAGTCCTAAGAAATCCTAGTTGAGGAAATAATATGTTTAATTCTCATCAATCCGAGATGTGTGCCAATAAGGCGAGACACCAATACATCCAAATAGGGCTATTTTTTCCTTTAGTCCTATCAAAATGAAACTTTACACAATGAAAGTATCCATGACAATTAAAACATTTTGTATTACAATTTTCCTTGAAAATTAATTTTAATAAGCAAATGAGCTATACACTAATCGCCAAAAATAAACCCAAATAGGCTTAATTTTTTCCTTTACTCCTACCACAATATAACTTTACATAGTAAAAGTATACTCGAAAAGTAACTTTTTTTGTATTACAAGTTTATTTTTAAATGAATTTGAATATGCACATGAGCTCCACACTTATTGAATATCTAATCATCGTACTGCCAATGGGTGTGAGGAAACGGAGTGTTTCGCCTCCGTGAGAATGGTGACTGATTCACTCACTGCAATCAGGTGTGTGTGCACTGATTGGCTGATTGAGCCCAGGTGTGAAGAGGTTATATCTGCCCTGAGACCCCAGTGCTCTGTGCTGCTCATTGTTTGCTCTATGCGATGGTGAGAGGTTCACTCCGAGTGCCCTCTGAGTTAGAAAAAATAATTGTTCAAGTTTTTGTCTTTCGTTCAGCTGCTTGGCAGCAGTGGTTTGGTTCTCACTTTAGTTTGGTTATTAAAAGGTAGCCTTGTGCTTTTTGTTTTCTCCCCCTCCCCTGTAGTCGCTTGTGCGATTTTGTGGTTATCCCTCCGGGGATAACTTTAAGACACCCCTGGGTCGGCACCTGTGCCCCAAACCCCCCCTCCCCCCACACCAAGTCTCACAATGGGTGAGGGCAATGCTGCTTTTAGACTGGCCTCTAACCTGAAAAACCGCCTGGCTTACCTGCCAGGGGTATAACAGCAGGTGCCTCTCATGAATTAGATTTGTCTCTTCAAATGCCACTGCACGCAAGTTGATAGCACTACAACCAATCAGAGCAATGAACAATGTGACGTATTAAGCCCAGTTCATTTAGCGAACAGCGGGTTAACTGTTAAATTTAACTTTTGCCGTGGTCGGTCTGCAAAACAGAAAATTCCTCTTACTTGCTAATGAAAGATATGAGTGCCGTCTTCCAAATCGTAAAGGGTCGAGGCCAAAGCCGTCTCAAACTCAAACAACATATCCGCAGCTATCTTTGATGTTTACTATCACTGCTTCGATGGCGCATTGTCGTCATCCGGTTACGTCCGCCCCAGAGCACCATACATAGGGCTCTGGCCCGCCCATATTAGACAGAACCAATTGAAACGTAGCTCAGGATTTCTTGACATATTTAATGAGCTTCAATGGAGAATGTCCAGACCAACAGGCGCAGCACATTTAATTTGCCAGCGCCTAGTGGCAGGTCTGGATTTCCAGGCTAGTGCCATTCCCTTTCCTATGCCAAATAGACGAGTTGTAGAATCACAGTCTGAAATGGCATGGAGAAAGAGGAGATTGTCACACACCTTGGGACCAAGTAACTCCTTTGTCTACTTTATGCACCATATCCGTCTTCTTTTTGTTGCTTTCTTTGGTTCTGGTGCCAGAAACAGCTTGTGTGCATTCAGATCAGCATGATGGAACAAGAGTATTAACAAATCTGTATCATCACCTACTGAGACCGTGTCTTTTGTTCTGGCAGAGGCAACGGCAGTTTGGACTATGAGCACATCCGCACCATGTTTTGCATGGTTTGTGATACACCATTTTTATCTTACAAGTTTCTTTGAAAATTAATTTTAATATGCTAATGAGCTATACACTAATCAAATATAGGCTACCCAAAATATATCCGCATTGGCTTAATTTTTTCCTTTAAAGATCCAAGTGACTGCTGCAGATATTGCTGCGGTTGGTCGCATACACATTCAGTACTTTCCGATTCCTCCTATATGTGAACCTATTGTGTATCAGCCACTGGCTCTGTTGCCAGCAGATAACAAAACATCACAGCTGGATGTTTTGTGGAAGACATCCCTACTCCTTCACTCTCAAAGGCCATCATGGTCTGGTATGATGCAGATCCTGCATCTTCTAGATGAACACCCTGGGAGAGCTTCAGTAACATTACTTCCAATGATTGATCTTGATCCCAGTGATGAATCCTGCATATACTCAACATTGAGGTTTGTGACAACTCAAGCTCTGCAGTATGATGTGACCCCTGTTCTGACGTTCGACCAACCCCTTCTGGAAAGCCTTGACCATCATAAGTTAAAGGGAAAATTCGCCCATTTTCATGTGAATGGTATATCAGGGCCGAGTATATTAGTAGTCTATTGAAAAAAGCCCCCCAAAAATTGATCCGAATTGGCAGAGAGCACAATGATTTCGGATTTAAACTGATGACGCGGGGCTGACGTAGCCGTTTTTACAGTTCCTACAGGCCCCAGGATGCATTGCGCGGGGGGGTACGCTCTGCAGCCAGCCTGCCCAGATTCCGAGCTGCTCGCGTTACCATGGTGACAAACACAGCACGGACCTGACCCGTGTAAGCAGTACAGTAATAGCGCGCTTCGTATTATTTCACTGTTGGACTACTACCACAAAGAAAACATGCCGTCCTATAATGTGCCTAGATTCGCCAACTTTAGGAAACAGAAAAGAAGCAGGAGTAAGCGTAAGCTGAAGATACTAGGCCCTACCTGTTGCCTATTCACCGGCGTGATGCATAGCCCCAGCCCCGGGAAAAAGAATCCGAATAAAGGTAAGCTAACGTGAGCTAAATTGCATAGTAGCCTACTGTAGTTAGTATCAGTGTTTCCCCTACATTAATAACTGTGCTGCCCACACCGCTGTTGAATATTGTGTCCCGGTGTAAGGCTGATAGATGGGGCAAGGAGGAATTAGTCTACCGGTTGTAGCTGTAGCCAAGTTACCTTAGCCGCTAAGCTAAAGTTAGAAGTGAACTCGTGAGGGGGGCAGTAGGCCCCTCTGTGTATCCTTGAGGAAGATTTAGTTGCATTTGCAAGACTGTTTGTGTGTGACTGTGTGTTTGTTTTCCATGTGCATGGTTATTAGCGATGTCGTTAAAATGATCAGCTTTCCAAAACCATAAACAATTGCTATGCTGATGGTGATGGCTGGGTGATTAGCACTGATGTCCCTAGTCTTGTGTCGTCTTGGCTCTCCCTAATGCAAATGCATAGCCACACCCTGGCATACAGTATGCTTGGCTGCTAATATAAACATGATGTCTTCTTAGACAAAAGACTACTATTGTGTTAGTGCACTAACTGACTGACCTATCTATGGTTACATAGTGGTTTGTCTGTTTTATATATTTATTGCAACAGCAACATTATCTTTACAGTATAACACATTGATTTTTCTTTTGTCATCTCTTCAGTGCTGGCCTTGTGATACAATCATAATTTGTCATTTCAGGTGAGGTCCAAAGGAAGATGGTGTATTGTCCGAGGACCACGCACTCTGTTGTGAAGACTGTTTACATCCCGCACACACGCACCACTTCAGAGCATCCCTCGTAGAACTCGTCATCACATGAAGAAGAGACTGCTGCCTGCAAAGTGCTGTCATCATCACTACAGCTCCCTCAGCCTGCCCTCCCTCACAACATGTCCAAAACCAACTACAGAAGAAGCTGCTGCTAAACATCACTCAATATTTCAACAGTAACTTGACGAAGGAAGCATTATGCTACAATTGTTTTTCCCAACACACTGGAAACTCAAAGCTTTTGAAAATGTTATTTTTCTTTTTTACATTTGTATATGTACATACTTTACAGTTGTGTGTAGAATAATGCACACTGTTTTACTTGCTTGTTATATTAAACTCTATCTATGCCTTATAAAGTGTTTGATTCTCTGAAACTGTTTCACTTTTAGTTGATAAGTCAAACCTATGTATTAAAATGGTTACCTATGCAATGACAAAAAACAATCATGTTTATACAAAATTATTTTTATTTGTAAATACAGTCAAGGAGAATTGACACATTTTCACATGATTAAATCTCAATCAGTGTCCATAGTTAGCAGCAGTATTTACAGGTCAAAATATTTGATCATAGCTCATCCGTAGCTTCTACGTAGCGTCTTCTTCAGCCTGTCGCCTGTAGTGACCATTTGGAGATGGATATTTGGCTCTGATGCGCTGTATGACACAATCAGGTAAGACGATGCGGTCCCCTTGCCAAGTATCTCCCCTTTGGAGCACCCACTCAATCAAGAACCGACGTGTGACAAGTCGATTATGTCTAAAGGAATTAAAACACAAAACAAGTGGTTACTCTCCACAAAGCTATAATGTAACAATAGCAGCCAATGTAAGAACAAAAGACTGGTCATTTTATTTGACCTGTTGTAAAGGGTTCTTCTGAAAAGTGCTATAGACATGCTAAGTGCAACATCAGTGCAATGGCTCAGACAACACAATGTGACAAAGATAACGTTACAACATGCTAGAAAAAAATAATGTTACTCACTCAATGATCATCTGCCCTCCCGGTCTTGCTGGTATTTGTTGTCTTTTCCAAATTATTTTTGGGATATTGAAAATGTCTCTCGGTTTCTAATGGTGATCCAGTTGTATTGTCTTACAAGGCTAACCCTAACCAAGGCTGAAACAGCTGCAGCCTCGGCCTCTCTGCATACTGTATTTCCTCGCTGAATTTCTTCAGCAGTGTAGGCTTCTCTGGCCCAACTAAATACCCTGCTGGTTCATTCCAGTCAGCCAACACACTTTTTAAAGTATCCTCATCCATATCGTCTGTGCCCGTGTGAAAAGATGCAATTTTCAATGCAGGAAATGATACAAGTAAACTGTCACGGACCATGGGCATGGACAGACGGTTTGTTTTGGTTCGCACGTGCTTTTAGAGCCCGCCCCCTGGATTCACAGGGAGGGGGGTTGGTGAGCTCGGCTCCAAGAGTCTGTAGTCTGCACGAGCTCTTCCTTGACACGGAAACGTCACAGAAACGTCACCGGTGAATGGATTTTTGAAGCTCGGCCCCCGCGAAACGGACGATGTTGAAAAAATACACGGGGATATAATGCAACCCAAAGGATATTATGGTAGATGAGTTAAGGTTGAAAATCGGCGAATTTTCCCTTTAACTTCTAATACAAATGTTATACTTTTCATGTAGACTTTCATTGTGTAAAGTTTTAATGTGGTAGGAGTAAAGGTAAAAATGAAGCCTATGTGGATATATTTTGGGTAGCCTATATTTGATTAGTGTATAGCTCATTTGCATATAAAAATTATTTTTCAAAGAAACTTGTAAGACAAAAAATGGTGTATCACAAACCATGCAAAGGTTTTATTTTGGGCATTTACGATTGGTGTATAGCTTCATTTGCATATTAAAATTCATTTTCAAAGAAACTTGTAATACAAAAAGTGTTAATTATCATGGATACTTGCATTGTGTAAAGTTTCATTTTCATAGGACAAAAGGAAAAAAATAGCCCTATTGGGATGTATTGGTGTCTTGCCTTATTGGCACACATCTCGGATTGATGAGAATTAAACATATTTCCTCGACTAGGATTTCTTAGGACTTTTAGTATGTTGTTCTGGACACCTCATAGAAATGATCTGAGCTGAAAAAAAATATTTTACAATTTATTCTATGAAAAACGCTATAGCCTGGTTCTAGCAGCGGCATTTAAAGTAGAGGGCCGGCACTTTAGGTTCAAATTCAGCACATGAACAGCTATTTTGCATTTAATGATAATTGCACCAAAATAGATATATACATCTTGTTTTATCACAATAACAAAGACAACCAAATAGTTTGCTATTTCCGCTGTGATAAAAATTATGATAAAACATAAAAGCTCATTCTTATCTTGTAAAGGTAAAAACACATGTTCCCTTTTTATATTGTGCAAATTTAATAAGAATAGAATTTGCTACTAAAAAAGTGTCACATTATCTTAATACAATCCTTTCTGTGACTTTGTAGCGTGTGGATGAAAGTGTCTGTTGTGTTACATTTGCTCATTGGCCATTTTGCCTGCAGAGGATGGTACAGTGAATATATTAGACAGTGGTCCACTGGGGCTGGTGGGCACGGCCTGTCTGGAGTTTTGGTACCTGGCCCCCGCTGCAGCTAATGGGTCAGAACTGCGCGCTCTGCTAAAGAACAGTGATGGAACGGTAGAAATCTGGACCTCACCTGCCCTCCCCATAGATTCCTGGAGACAAGTGTTTGTCCCCTTGAATGTCATCAAACCAGGAACTCAGGTAAACTGGCTTATAATCACATACAGTATTTGTATTGGAGAATTAAAATTGGTTTTGTTTCATTCAAACCGATAATCTTCTTTTATATCAGCTTGTCTTTGAAGCAGTTCAAGCTGTGTTCGGGGAGGGACAGGTCATGTTCAACCGGATAGGTATAAGGAGAGGCTCATGTGGTAAATATTTTTTTTTTACTCTTCTTTTACTACATTAAGAACAGACTACTTTTGGTCCAATCAATTCATAAAAAAATCATAATTCAATCATTTGAATCAGTAGTGTTGTACACTAATATCTACACTTTCCAGATAAGTGTCGGTAAAACTGCAAAATCACAAACTTTCTAAAGCTAAAATATTTAGAAGATTGTTTAATTTATGATATATCATAAGTTCACAATTTTAGAAAGTGTGTCAGAATGTTTTTCTTTCTTTAAATGCATAATAATTAAGATAATATTAATCTGTATACTGAAAAGTATCAGGTGACTACTTGGACTAATGTTGGACATCCGAGATCATTAAGTATAGTCCATACATATACGTACGTTGTAATACTGAACATAAAAATGCATTCAATTTAGTAATAGTCATGTGGCTTAGTTAGATGGTGTTGTTGTGATCATGAAGTGTTTTTGCTCTTTCACATTCCCTACAGGAAGCCAATGTGAAACAAACACAGAGTTCTGGACAGATGAGTCCACACGCTGCTTCTGTTCTGGTGGCCAGCTGTCCTGCTCTCTCTCTCAATGCCCTCAGGGACAAATCTGTGGTCCTCAAAGAGGAGACTCCAGTGGGACGTGCACTATTCACAGTCACACAGACTGCAGCACTTTTGATGGAGTGCTTTTCCGCTTCATGGCCCCCTGCTCTTATGTACTGGCTAAGACCTGTACACCCACTGATGCCGTGCCTGAGTTCAGTGTGGAAGTTGTCAATGAGCAGAGAGGGAACTCATCCCCGCCAACTGTTCAACAGGTCATAGTGGCTATAGGGCAGTTCAGAGTTTCCCTGCTGGAAAAGCAGACACACCGGGTTGTGGTGAGTAACTTTTTTAGTTTTGTTGTGTTCTTAAATATACAGCATTCCGATCCCCAATGTATAATAGCTACATTAACTAACTTAAAAAATAAGTTGTGTAAGGCTGTGTGTACAACTTCAGTTTTGAGGCAATTTGCCATTATGATGTAGTGAGTAGTATTGGGCTAAGTAATGAAGTGGATTCAGCAGTTGCCATATCTGCAGCCCATTCAACTGATGAGTTTGCTGTTAAACGCAGAGTTATTTGACATGTCCTGGAACTCCTAGAGAACTTGACTGCCTTATCAATTATATATTTATTTCCAGAGTGTATACAAACTGTCAGTGAGTCATTATGAACGGCAGTAAGAAAGTTTACCAATTATACTGTTCTTCAGGTTGATGGAGTCTGGAGGATGCTCCCACTGAGCCTAGGCAATGGTACGCTCGACATCAAGAGTAACCCTGTTGCCATCGTACTGGGAACCAGCTTTGGTCTTTCAGTCTCATATGACAATGCTGGTGCTGTCCATGTCACCCTGCCTTACAAATACTCTGATAAAGTCTGTGGCATGTGTGGAAACTTCAACCGCCTCACAGGAGATGACTTCAGGATGCCTGATGGTACAAATGCCCCAAATGCTACTGCTTTGGTAGATAGCTGGAAGACTGTGCAAACCAGCTCCTCCTGTGAAACCATTCTAGTCTCTCCTCAGTGTGACCCACTTGAGGAGGCCGAGTATGCCAGTGAGCTGTACTGTGGGGGCCTGCTCTCCATTACTGGGCCCTTTGCTGACTGCCTGCCAGTCCTGGTGTCAGAGAGCTACTTCAGGGGCTGTGTGGTTTCCATGTGCCGTACTCATGGTGACCCAGCCGTGCTATGTGACACATTACAGGTCTACGCTGATATCTGCCAGGAGAGCGGCATTGACATCACCACATGGAGGAACTCCACATTCTGCAGTATGTTGCTTAATTGCTTCCTGCATTCACATCTGTAACTGCACATATTTATAACATATTAGCATATGTATAACAGTGGTAAATAATGACTATAATAATACAATAACAGTTCAGGTCATGACCTCTCCTCGTTCATACCCTTTCCTGCGCCCCTCTCAGCTATTCAGTGTGGTGAGAACAGCCACTATAACTTCTGTGCTGATGGCTGTCCTGACGTGTGCTCCAGACTGGATATAACTGGTTCCTGTGGAAGCTGTGAGGAAAGATGTGAGTGTGACCCAGGCTTCAAACTCAGTGGGGGAAAGTGTGTTTTAGCAGAGGACTGCGGTTGCTGGCATAATGGAAAACACTATGAGGTAAGTGAGGGGCAAATGAACGGGGAGCCGTGTCATATTCACACTTCTCCAGTGCTAGAATGTCTTCACACAACTCCCTTTTTGCTTGCAGAAAGGAGAATCATTGTTGGAAGGAGAGTGTGTGCAGCAGTGCCAGTGCATGGGTAATAATGATATGCGATGCACCACAATGCAATGCACACACAATGAGGTTTGCAAGGTCAAGGATGGGATCAAAGGCTGCTTCCCTTTTAATCCTGCCACTTGCAGTGTATACGGCGATCCACACTTTATCACTTTTGACGGACTGACTTATGATTTTGGAGGAGGGTGCAGTTACACACTCACTACAACGTGCGGAGGAGAAAGCTCAGTCCAGTTCGAAGTGACAGGACACAACATGTATCATCCCCTTCATAACTTCACCCGCTCAAAGCTGGAAGCGGTGGCTCTTCAGGTTGAGGATCTAAACATCACCCTACATCAGAGCAAGGATGTCTATGTAAGCATAAAAACTCTACACATCTCAAATACAACTCTTCTGTAGCATGAGGCTGTTGTGAAATATGTGCAGGACACTGGACAGTTTCAATGCACGCAAATGTGGCTGGTGACCTACAAGAGGACTGTTTATTTAATCAGGAGAGTTATTGTTGTGAAAAATCTGGAAGTCATTCATTAATCACAGCAGTAAATAACTTTCTTATCAACACAGTTATTATACTATGTCAGGTCATTGGAGGAAATCACATGTGTGTCAACGTGGACTTAGAAGAACACACAATCTACTAGTTGAAAACTTGACTAATTAGTTGTTCTATTCCAGTAATTAAAAAAAAACTTTAGTGCTTTGTTTCATGCAAGGCAAGGTAACTCAGTTTTCAATCAAATAAACTAATTAAAAATTATTGACTGTCCTCTCTTCAGGTGTATGATAGCCATGTCCAACTCCCCTATTCCACCAATGGTACATACGGCTCAGTATGGGTCTACATGAAGAATAATTATATCATCTTGGAGACGACTTTTGGCCTCAGAATGATGATAGATGGGGAGAACAGACTCTTCCTGCAGGTGGATGAGCATCTCAAGTATGAACTGTGTGGACTGTGTGGCACTTACTCTGGACAACAGGATGATGACTTTGTAATCCCGGGAGGCCATGCTACCAGGATATTTGAGTTTGGTGACAGCTGGAGGGTGCCAGGCAATAATGAGTAAGTTATTTTACTATACTGTACATATATCTGCAGAAATCTTAGCACAAATTAAATGAATATTATGACACTTTAATAACTCCATGGAAAAACAGACTATTTAGACTAAGGCACTAATTATATTCCCATCAGCTTCGACTGGACTTTGTGTTTAGTGCTAATTAGTAAATAGTAGCATTACAATCTGCTTACCAAATATGGTGAACATTGAAAACATTATACCTGCTAAATCAGCATGTTAGTTAATAATCCATTATCATGCACACAATCTACCAGTTATGCTTGGTTAGTTTATTAATAACTACATAAAAACACAATCATCAGATTGATGGGGAGCAAATTGCTGGCTGAGTACATGTACATAAAACTGGTTATATTGACATAAGATAATAAGCTTACAACCTGGCAAAACAAAATGTATAGTAATGAATGCATTAGAAAAAGTTGTAAAACAGTTACAAATTCTTGATTAATTAAATTATCAATCATTAATAATTAGGCACGAAAAATCCAAATGACTAGATCTTGATTGAGCTTTGTTCCCCAGGTGTATTTCTCATCCAAATGATCCAAGACGTTGTGATTATAACGAGGAGAATGAGGCCTACAATGAGTGTTACAAGCTACTAGGGGAGCCTTTCAAGCCTTGCCATGAACAAATTCACCCCAGCATCTACCTCAGTAGTTGTGTATATGACTACTGTGCCACAAGTGCTGATCAAGTCACCCTATGTGAATCTCTGAAGTCCTATGCAGCAGCATGCCAGGTTGCAGGAGTGGAGCTACCCCACTGGCAGATGGACACAGCCTGTGGTGAGTGTTAGTCAGACATGGCAATGATGATGATGACAGTATTAGTTGTGATTTTGGCTGCGACTAAATTGATACATTGTCTGAACAAAATACAATAGTCATTTATTAGAACTGTAGATAAGTTCAGACTGTTACATGTGTATGACTTATTGCTTGTCTTTACCAATAATAACTTCAGAAACTCTGCGCTCTGTTGCTCTTGCGGCACAGAGCCGGCCCAATGCCCAATGCCAAGTACGCAACTGCCTAAAAATGCCTGAGAGAATATTTTTTATTTGCTTGTTTGTATGTTTTGTTTGCTTGGAGGGGATGGCCTAATGCAAAATACTTTCTATGATACCAAAAAGGGTAAGATGCTCAACTAATTCTTCTTTTTTATGTCCACCTTTCAGCTGAGTCCCCAACCACAGCAACTCTTCCAACAACTTCCCCTACATTTCAAACACCAGATCAGACAGCTGCTGAAATCCTCCCCTCACACCCAGGTAAGTGCACAGGAAGCTATATTTTATGGGCCACTTTTTTTGCGCCAGAAGGCTTGAATGTGGTTACAAATTAACCTTTGTGCCCCGTCCAATAAATGTGTAATATGCAACTTATAAATGGTAGTTGAAGTTACAGATTGTCTATATTTTATTTTCAGGATGTTATATAAGGGCCTCAATACTTAACTAATGTAACTTTTTTTTTAAATGTTTCCCTCGTAGTCTGCAATATCGACTGTAGCTTCGACAGCAATCTTTGTAGCTGGAATCAGATGATCCCAGATGCTTTTGACTGGACATGGCAAAGTGGTTCCACTCCCACCCTGAGGACTGGGCCCTCTGCTGACCACACTGGTGGTAATACAGTCTTTCTCTGTGTAAAATTTGAAATGGTGACATATACCATACAGGTGTAATGATAAAATATGTATATACAAGGATATCAGACAACTTTGTTGCATTAAGATAAATAGTTTTTAAAAAAGTTTAAAAAAAAAGAACATGGAAAAATAAACACACTCTTGTCTTTGCCATTTTTCAGTTACGGATACACATAAGCCCCTTTTTCACCGCAGGAACCTTCCCAAACAACGAGTCTGCTATGCGAAAATATATATTTTTTAAGTACAGTTAGGCAGTTCCTGGCAGTTTTGGTGGAAAAGCACCTAGTGACACTAGTGAAAACCGATAGGTAAAGCAGTTCTTCCTTGTCAAACCGGAATGGTACACTGATAATACAAAGTCTGGGCAAGAGTTGGTGATGTACTATATTTCATCAAGACATGGATATTTTTCCGTAAGTGCTAGTAGAGCTAATGGTTATGAATAAAGTAATAGTTTACCTTTCAGTGATAAAAAGTAATTGTATTGAAACATTAAGCGACTATTTTCAGCTGTAATTTGACATGCCTTGAATGTGGATTTAAACATGAAATCACAACATTACGTAAGAAAACTTGCTCTGTGTTACCTACTTATTTAACTCCTTTGCATTTTACCAGGTGGCTACTATCTTTACATTGAAGCCAACAGTGTGTCACTTGGAGACACAGCTCGTCTCATCAGCTCTGAGTGTATTGTCTCCGGTCCTCAGTGTCTGCATTTTTGGTACCACATGTATGGTACAGCAGATACAATGGGCCTCAATATCTACTTGCTCCAGGACCGAAAGGCTGACACTGTCTGGTGGAAAAGGAATGATCAAGGAAATATGTGGCACCTGGCTCAAGTGGACTTGACAACAACTGGAGCTTTCCAGGTGAGTCACCAACCTAAGAGGTTTCTTCCCCTAATACTGTATGTCCCATGTAAGAAACTTGTAGAGCAAAACATACTATCTACAACAATACATGAGTGTAATATGACTTTATGAATCTGTTTAGCATAACTGGTCATTTATGCTTTAATATTACCCTGTAAACTTCCTTTTAGATCCTTTTTGAGGGGCGGAGAGGTTCCAACAATCAGTCTGATGTGGCCATAGATGATATATCGCTTCAACATGGGCACTGTACAGGTAATTTCCTCCGTATGACCATTAGTTTAGTTAATACACATTACAACTGATCATTGATATTACTTACTGCATTTAATTATTCAATGTGGTTAGATACAGATTCAGTTAACCAAACAACCCCTGCTCACACAACTTTCTTTGCAGTTGCAACAGAAGGTCCAGAGCTTCCTAAAGCAAACAGCTCAATACCTACACGACCACAGGCATCAACTCCATCAAAACCACATCCACCATTGACAACTATCTTTACAACAACTGCCCATACAACCTCTAAGACACTAGCAACAACTGCAACCTCAAATACTTCTGATGTTCCGCCAACAAGACCAGAGATACCACAACCTACAACCATAGCTCAACCTCAACAGCCATCAACTGCAAGACCACAACCTACAGCAGAAACTCAGCCACAGCCACCAACAGCACAGCCTGAAGCAGCAACCACAGCTCAATTAACACCTCAACCAGAACCTACAACAGCTAGACCAAAACCACCAACAACAGCTCGTTCCCAACCTCCAACTGAAACTCAACCACAGCCACAAACAACATTCAAACCACAAACTCCATCAACAGCTAGACCACAACCTACAATTGAAACGCAGCCACAAACGTCAACTCCAGCTAAACCACAACCAACAACCACATCTCAACCACAACCTCCAACAACAGTAATACCAAAACCTACAACTGATACTCAACCACAGCCACAAACAGTAAAACCACTAGCTCCAACGACAGCTCAACCTATAACAACAGTGAGACCACAACCTACAACTAAAACTCATCCTCAACCACCATCAACTACAAGACAACAACCTACAGCTGAAACTCAGCCACAGCCAACAACAGCACAGCCAGAAACAGCAGCCACAGCTCAACCACAACCTACAACAACAGCTAGACCACATCCACCAACTGAAACCGAGCCACAGCCAACAACCACAGCGAAACAGCAACCTTCAACAACAGCTATACCCCAACCTCAAACTGAAACTCAACCACAGCCACAAACAGTAAAACCACAACCTCCATTAACAGCTAGACCACAACCTACAATTGAAACGCAGCCACAAACGTCAACTACAGCTAAACCACAACCAACAACCACATCTCAACCAAAACCTTTAACAACAGTAACACCAAAACCTACAACTGATACTCAACCACAGCCACTAACAACCCTTAAACCACAAGCTCCAACGACAGCTCAACCTACAACAACAGTGAGACCACAACCTACAACTGAAACTCATCCTCAACCACCATCAACTACAAGACAACAACCTACAGCTGAAACTCAGCCACAGCCAACAACAGCACAGCCAGAAACAGCAGCCACAGCTCAACCACAACCTACAACAACAGCTAGACCACATCCACCAACTGAAACCGAGCCACAGCCAACAACCACAGCGAAACAGCAACCTTCAACAACAGCTATACCCCAACCTCAAACTGAAACTCAACCACAGCTACAAACAACAGTAAAACCACAACCTCCATTAACAGCTAGACCACAACCTACAATTGAAACCCAGCCACAAACGTCAACTACAGCTAAACCACAACCAACAACCACATCTCAACCAAAACCTTTAACAACAGTAACACCAAAACCTACAACTGATACTCAACCACAGCCACTAACAACCCTTAAACCACAAGCTCCAACGACAGCTCAACCTACAACAACAGTGAGACCACAACCTACAACTGAAACTCATCCTCAACCACCATCAACTACAAGAGCACAACCTCCAACGGAAACTCAGCCACAGCCACAGACAACAGTAAAAACACAAACTTCATCAACAGCTAGACCACAACCTACAATTGAAACCCAGCCACAGCCGACAACCACAGCTAGACAGCAACAAACAACCACATCTCAACCACAACCTTCAACAACAGAAATACCAAAACCTACAAATGATATTCAACCACAGCCACAAACAACAGTAGAACCACAAGCTCCAACCACAGCTCCACCTACAACAACAGTGAGACCACAACCTACAACTGAAACTCATCCTCAACCACCATCAACTACAAGACCACAACCTACAGCTGAAACTCAGCCACAGCCAACAACAGCACAACGGGAAACAGCAGCCACAGCTCAACCACAACCTACAACAACAGCTAGACCACATCCACCAACTGAAACCGAGCCACAGCCGACAACCACAGCAAAACAGCAACCTTCAACAACAGCTATACCCCAACCTCAAACTGAAACTCAACCACAGACACAAACAACAGTAAAACCACAACCTCCATTAACAGCTAGACCACAACCTACAATTGAAACGCAGCCACAAACGTCAACTACAGCTAAACCACAACCAACAACCACATCTCAACCAAAACCTTTAACAACAGTAACACCAAAACCTACAACTGATACTCAACCACAGCCACTAACAACCCTTAAACCACAAGCTCCAACGACAGCTCAACCTACAACAACAGTGAGACCACAACCTACAACTGAAACTCATCCTCAACCACCATCAACTACAAGAGCACAACCTCCAACGGAAACTCAGCCACAGCCACAGACAACAGTAAAAACACAAACCTCATCAACAGCTAGACCACAACCTACAATTGAAACCCAGCCACAGCCGACAACCACAGCTAGACAGCAACAAACAACCACATCTCAACCACAACCTTCAACAACAGAAATACCAAAACCTACAACTGATACTCAGCCACAGCCACAAACAACAGTAGAACCACAAGCTCCAACCACAGCTCCATCTACAACAACAGTGAGACCACAACCTACAACTGAAACTCATCCTCAACCACCATCAACTACAAGACCACAACCTACAGCTGAAACTCAGCCACAGCCAACAACAGCACAACGGGAAACAGTAGCCACAGCTCAACCACAATCTTCAACAACAGCTAGACCCCAACCTCCAACTGAAACCCAGCCACAGCTGACAAAAACAGCTCAGCCACAACCTCCAACTGAAACACAACAACAGCCACAGACAACAGTAAAACCACAAGCTTCATCAACAGCTAGACCAAAACCTACAATTGAAACCCAGCCACAGCCGACAACCACATCTCAACCACAAACTTCAACAACAGCTATAACCCAAACTCCAACTGAAACTCAACCACAGCCACAAACAACAGAAAATACACAACCTCCATCAACAGCTACACCACAAGCTACAAATGAAACCAAGCCACAACCTTCAACAACAGCTATACCACAACCTCCAACTGAAACCCAGCCACAGTCGACAACCACAGCTCAACCACATCCTACCACAACAGCTAAAACACCAACAACCGTTAAACACCAACCTCCAACTGATACGCAACCACAGCCACAAACAACAGTCAAACCACAAGCTCCAACCACAGTTCAACCTCAACCATCAACAACAGCTCGACCACAACCTACAGCTGAAACTCAGCCACAGCCAACAACAGCACAACCAGAAACAGCAGCCACAGCTCAACCACAACCTACAACAATAGCTAGACCACAACCACCAACTGAAACCCAGCCACAGCCGACAACCACAGCGAAACAGCAACCAACAACCACATCTCAACCACAATCTTCAACAACAGCTAGACCCCAACCTCCAACTGAAACTCAACCACAAACAACAGTAAAACCACAAGCTCCAACAACAGCTCGTCCACAACCTCCAACTGAAACTCAACCAAAGCCGCAGACAACAGTAAAACCACCTTCATCAACAGCTAGACCACAACCACCAACTGAAACCGAGCCACAGCCGACAACCACAGCTAAACAGCAACCAACAGCCACATCTCAACAACAACCTTCAACAACAGCTATACCCCAACCTCCAACTGAAACTCAACCACAGCCACAAACAACATCAAAACCACAACCTCCATCAACAGCTAGACCACAACCTACAATTGAAACGCAGCCACAGACGTCAACTATAGCTAAAACGCAACCAACAACCACATCTCAACCACAACCTCCAACAACAGTAATACCAAAACCTACAACTGATACTCAACCACAGCCACACACAACAGTAAAACCACAAGCTCCGACCACAGCTCAACCTACAACAACAGTGAGACCACAAACTACAACTGAAACTCATCCTCAACCACTATCAACTACAAGACCACAACCTACAGCTGAAACTCAGCCACAGCCAACAACAGCACAACCAGAAACCACAGCCACAGATCAACCACAACCTACAACAACAGCTCGTACACAACCTCCAACTGAAACACAACCACAGCCACAGACAACAGTAAAACCACAAGCTTCATCAACAGCTAGACCACAACCTACAGCTGAAACCCAACCACAGCTGACAACCACAGCTAAACAGCAACCAACAACCACATCTCTACCACAACCTTCAACAACAGCTTTACCACAGCCTCCAACTGAAACTCACCCCTGGCCACAAACAACAGTAAAACCACAACCTCCATCAACGGCTACACCACAACCAACAATTGAAACCAAGCCACAACCTTCAACAACAGTTATACCACAACCTCCAACTGAAACCCAGCCACAGTCGACAACCACAGCTCAACCACTTCCTACCATAACAGCTAAAACACCAACAACAGTTAAACCCCAACCTCCAACTGATATTCATCCACAGCCACAAACAACAGTCAAACCACAAGCTCCAACCACATCTCAACCAGAATCACAAACAACAAATAATCAGCCGTGGCCACAAACTACAGCTCAACCACAACCTACAACAGCTAAACCACCAACTACAGTTAGACCCCAACCTCCAACTGCTCAGCCACAGCTTACAACTACAGCACGTCCACAACCTCCGACCACAGTTAGACCCCAACCTCCAACTGAAACTCAACCACAGGCACAGACAACAGTGAAACCACAAGCTTCTACCACATCTCAATCAGAGTTACAAACAACAAATAGAACATCACCTCCAGCCACTGCTTCACCAACAACAGCTATTCCCCAATCTACAACAGCTACACCACAGCCCACAACAATATTGAGACCACAACCACCAACAACAGCCAGACCACAACCTACAACAACAACTAAACCACATCCAACAACAGCTAGACCACAACCATCAACTACACCAAGTAAGTTAGACGTTTTCATTTCCTTTTCAAACATAGACTGGTGTTTTCATTATGCATAATTTACACCTCATATTCTAATTATCAATGGTAAATTTACATTGGCTATAACTATACAGTAAAATGTACAGTATATATATAGAGAGATAAGGAGTGGGAGAGAGTACATTGGCGGCTTAGGCCCTTTTGTTTGTCATTTTAAGCCTCATGACTAAGATACTCTGTCTGTACCGTTATGTCTCTCTCTAGCACCCTCTTGTCCAAAGAACAGTCATTACACCACTTGTATCCCTGCCTGCAGTCCAATCTGTACACACTTGAATGGCCCACCGCGCTGCAGTGAGAACAATAATTGTGTGGAGGGATGTGTATGTGATGAAGGCTTTGTGCAGAAAGGGAGAGTGTGTGTGCCTATCCAGCAGTGTGGATGTGTAGATAATGATGGCACCAATCATCAGGTAAGTGGCAGTACAGAATGTGAATAAATGGCAGAATGCATATTCAATGTTGATTTTCAAATACATAGGATTATTTCCTAAAAGCCACAGCACCTTTGCCAGAAATAGGCATGCGGACACTGAGGTCCGATCAGTATGATGACTCTCTTTTTCCTGTCAGTTTGATGATGTGTGGTACACCGATCACTGCAGTCAAAAATGTGAATGTGAGAAAGACGATGGCATGGGGGAGATTGACTGCGACGACAAAGATGAGTGCAATGGCAATGCTGTCTGCCTCCAAAATGAGGAGGGTGCATACTACTGCCAGTCTACAGGTGCTGTAATTACCTACATTTACTCAGTGTTGTTGCATCTTAATTATGTTATCTTATTTACTAATTTGTTAAATGCTCGACACTTGTTGCTCCACAGGCTTCAATGAGTGCACTATCAAGGGAGACCCTGAGTACAGAACATTTGATAAAATGAAGCACGATTTTGAGGGCGAGGAGTCCTACGTGCTGGTCCGGACCAACAACTTGCCAAATAACCTACCAGATGTCTACATCGAGGGTATCAATACACCGCGCCAACATGATGGTGGGGATGAAGATGATGATGATGATGATGATGACAAACATGATGACGACAGTGAAGAGCGACACCACAGATTACAGGAGCTTAAGATCAGAGTATACAATCACACTGTGGAGTTCAGGCAGAAGCGGTGGCTGATGGTAAGTATCAAGGGAATTCTAAATAACATACTGCCTCCATCTCATTTTCCTATGGGGCCTATTCAGGACAATATTTTGTTCATGGGATAATTTAATCATATTTTGGCCTACCCATAAACTTTTTTGGAAGTGTTGAGGGAAAAACAAGTGCTCCTCCACATTTTCTCTGAGAGGTGTTACGACAGTTTTGAGGCAGATGATGTGATATGTGCTAAATTATGTCATATTCCTTACTGACACTTCACACATATTTGTATGGGTATGAGTGAGCAAGAGAAAGAGAGCATGTAAAAAGCCTGCAATATTAATGTAATATTTATTTAAAAATCAGTCAGAGCTAGAGTATATAATTTGAAGGCCTGCATCCAGTATAGTGTCATCATAGCTAGGGGACACTGGAACTCAAGCTTGAGCATATGTACGCAGTGAATGCCAAGTAGTTCTTATTGATATACTGTAGCTTACATTGCTTTTACATTTGCCATACAATTGTAAATATTTGTTGAAAAAACCCTGAATCCATAATCCAAACAAATACTGACAATACTGCCACAGTTAAACATTTTGACCGAATGATATGGGCTCACTGAAAAGTTATAACAAGTAATTCATACAGAGATGAGTGTCTGTACCACATTTTTTCATCTAACCATTGCAAATATATATATATATATAAAAAAAATCAGGGGCTTGCCAAAGTAGGTAGGGCTCATCATGTCGGTACCATGAATTTCTTCTCCAAATTGCATCCAATAGTTGTTATGATACTTAACTTTGAACATTGTTGATCCAACCAACAGACTGACACTGCTATATCTAAAGTCACCCTGGTAGCTTCCATACACACAATATACTGTACATATAAATTCAGGAACCAATACTAGATTAGACAAATCTACTTTGATATAATAAATAGCATTGACACAACAATATATCTGCTTCCCTTCAGGTGGATGGAAGGAGAACCAACACTCCTGTCTCACCAACCTCTGGTCTAAACATACAGGAGCATTCCTCTCGCATTTACCTGAAGACTGACTTTGGCCTCTCAGTGGAGTTTGATGGGCACAGCAAAGCAGGTAACGCATCTTCTTCTCATCAAACTGGCCTAATAGAATTAACAGTAGCCTATTCCTGAAGATTGTTGGAGGCATTACAGTGCATATATTTCCATCCCGTGTAAAACGAATGAGCTCTTCTCTCTGGGAGAAAAGGAATTGATCAACTTGTATTTTTGATGTTGTTTTCCGCAGAGATCATTCTACCACGTATATATAGGAGGAAGGTTGGCGGTCTGTGTGGCAACTTTGACGGTCATAAGGGGAATGACTGGATAAAGCCGGACGGTACAAGGGCCAGAAGTGTTCAAGAGTTTGGAGAGAGCTGGAGAGTGTGACCATCAGATGGATGTTAGGTCAAGGAATGGACCTAAAATATAAAAAAAATAATAAAGTAAAAAAAAATGCCCAAAAATTATCTTTAAACATTTTTAAAAAATAAAAAGATAATCCCCAGTCAAGGTTTTGACTGCTGGTAGAAACATTTCTGTGGCAGCTAACAAGAAAACTACACACTGATGATAACATGAGTCACTTTAAAAAATAAGAAACAGACAGAAGGAAAACTGATTTTCTTTTCTTTAATAGACAACACACCCTCACCCAAACTTGAGCTGACAAACATGGCAAATGACCAGTGGCAATGAAGCTAAGTTTTCTTTACCTTCAGCTTCTCAGAACCACAAATACAGGAAAATTACCCCTTCTTGCTGTTATACACAACATATGTCATGGTCAAAAGACTTATATACTGCACCTACATTATTCTTGGATTTTACTTTTATTACTTATCTGATGTAAAGATTGTAAGTCTATTTATTCTACTATTTTACTTTTACTACTCTTTAGTTAACTTTTTTCCAGAAATGTTTGGACTCTTTGACAATATATCAGAATGTACTGTTTGTGTCATTGCCATGCATACTATTTCTACAAAGGCAATTTCCTTACAGCTGTGTGTATATAGTGTATGCCAATCTTACATACGATACAGTGTCTTTAAATAATGTTTATGCTTGACAAAATATTGGTCATCTATCATTATTTTAAATTGTTGGAAATAAATTAAATGTGCAATAAATTATTGTTCAAAATGTTTTTTGCTCTGTTTTTGAATGCACAGTGCTTATTTCCAATCCAAGAGTAGCTACAACAACATTCCTAACATATCTGCAGTCTGAATGTTTAACCTATTGTCCATTGTAACACTAACACTGTATCACTGTAGAAAGTTTAATTGTTACTGAAAAGGAAGGAGAAAAGAAACTCTTAGAGAACTTCTGTAACATGATATTTTGTGAGGACAGGTTTGTTGCATGTTTCTAGCAGACAATGGGATGATTCTTGGCAGGAATGTGTGATTGTAAAAGCCCTTGGTGCTTATGTGTATTCAGAAATTAGCCCTGGTTACATTCAGCAGTCACACAGTCATGGATTGGTTTACATTGTACTTCTTTCTCCTGTTGGGGTTGCTACCACACTATGATGGTGAGTAAATCATTATGATATTTAATATTGAAAAGTTTAATTTAGTTATGTCATGGTGTAATTATCTTACAACAAGGATTATGAACAGTGATTTAACTGGCTGTTTAACTTTATTTTATTGTTATTTGCCCAGATTGGGAAAAGTTGATTGTTAATTATTAAATAATTTAAGTACTACATGATGGGGGGAAAACTCCCTTTAAAAAATTAAAAAAACACATGGAATGTAGTCCACCAGAAATTATATTTAGGCCCTTCAAGGATCACAACCTGGGTGGACAACCTGGTCAACTACCTGCTGGAAAGCTACAGGGGGCGGAAATAGCAAATCTGAACCACAGTTTAAGGTGAGGGTAAATTGAAATGTTTTAACTTATAGATATCATCTT
Organism: Ammodytes marinus; assembly: GCF_949987685.1. Taxonomy (NCBI): domain Eukaryota; kingdom Metazoa; phylum Chordata; class Actinopteri; order Uranoscopiformes; family Ammodytidae; genus Ammodytes; species Ammodytes marinus. The sequence continues at coordinate 21,533,442 of NC_137213.1, read as the reverse complement.
GAAAATGTACCATTTGATTACTGACATTAAAACAATGATTGTTTCGCATTGAAGTTTTTTTTCCAAAAATGTGGGAATATAGCCTATAAGCAAATTTGGCACATTTCACTAATTATGCAAAAAAGTGCATATCTTTAAAAACAAAAATCTAGACTTTGGATAACGCCAGAGTTAAAATCTTTATTGCATTTCTACAAAATGTTTGTGTCCAAACAGAACAGATTTGGGATACAGCCTTTTTTAATTTTATAAATCAAAAAAATACTATGTACAGGTCTTAAAATTGCATTTTCATAATGTTTTTCAGAAGAAAATGTCTCACAAATCAGACCATAAACGACAAATGAACAAATCCTTCTGTATTAACCTTCAGAATAGTGCTAATAATGATTATTGAAAGTTTAGTTCATGTAAGAGCTTTAGAAGTTGAAATGTTTGGTTCAGGGTATTGAAAGAAACTATCAAACCATGTCTATCTAACCATTATCAAACCAAAATTATGAGACAATTTCTCACAGAGGAAGTTTGTTATGTAGAAACTTTATAACTAATGTGTTGTCAGAATTCAATAAAGACTTTAACTCTGGCATTATCCAACATCTAGATTTTAGTGTTTTAAAGATATGCAAATACGCATAATAAGTGAAATATGCCACATTTGCATATATTTAAACAAAAATGAAAAATACAAAATATCATTGTTTTAATGTCAGTAACCAACTGGCAAAGTTTCATGATGATATATTCAAGTTAAACTATTTCTATTTTACCCTCGCCTTAAACCGTGGTTCCGATTTGCTATTTCCGCCCCCTGTAGCTTTCCAGCAGGTAGTTGACCAGGTTGTCCACCCAGGTTGTGATCCTTGAAGGTCCTAGATATCATTTCTGGTGAACAACCTTTTACAACATTCCATGCCCATACAATCATTTTACCCCTTGGGTATGACTCTGTGGTTGGTTATTGAAATAAATAATGGAAAATAATTGAATGCTCAAAAGTGCAGTTCCACTGAACAATTAAGATCTTGCCTGACCAGGATATTGTCCTTGGGTGCTTAGTTTTATTTCAAGCTAAATCACATAATTGTTTTATAGGTCATAGGCAATTAAAGTAGTAAACATATTTCATGTTGCAGAGAGGTCATTAATCAGTGCTTATTGTACAGACCTCCGGGTGAAAATGACCCTCATGAATAAGTACTCAGAATAATAAATTACTCATTCATTTATTAAGTTGTTATTGTTATCTAAATTAAGAAAATATGTAAATGGTGTTGTCTGGACAGAGAAGTAATCCCTTTAGCTAGCATTAGCATGTTGCTTTTGCTGTACCAGACAGTTCACTGTGACATCAACGCCAGTCTCCTTCTCTCTTATCTTACACAAGAGCTCTATTCTAGTGTCTTTATTTCCTGATTCCAATAAAGTGATTTGTCACTGTGACTTTTAATTTTCTAGCTCAAACAGAAGCTCCCACAACGTCAGCTCCCACAACGTCAGGTAATATCCACAACACCACCTCATTCACTGTACCCTCTGCCCCCACTCCTCCAGTGCCACACAGTCTGCCTCTGCCTCAACCCCACAATGATCAGCAACAACCCTTTCATTTCTCTCAGCTGTATCCACCAAGCATTAAAGCATTTTCACCACTCATGTTCCGATTTGGAGTTGGTCCTTGTCCACTTACTGTATCAACATGGACATACAGCACTGCCAGACAGCCATAGGATATTATCACTCTCAGCTACAATCACTAGTAACATTATAACTGCACTACCTGCTAGCTTTACTGTTATGATGATTCTGTAATCCACCAGTGTCATCTTGTAATAATGATGCAGATGGATAAAAGGTATTGTCATAGTTTGGTACATTGTTGATGTATACAGCTGTGCCGTGCGTGTTGCAGGCTGTGCAGGTCCACCTGTGCGGTGCTGCTCTGGTAAAAACAACAACTGTTCTGGAGGACAATGTTTCTGTGACGAGTTCTGTGAGAGATTCAACGACTGCTGTCCTGACTACAAATTAATCTGCACAAAATGTGAGTGAAAGTGAACCGATGAGATAGGTTTTGTGTGATTTATAGCGAACATGTTTCTGTGGCTTCTACCATTTACACTAATATATACCGCTCATCCACAGTCTCTTCAACAAAAGCGCCCAGTACAACATTTGCAGATATGGGCACAACTTCAGCGTCCGCAGTCTTCAGTTCTAAAACACCCAGCACAACAGACAGCACTGCAACATCTAAACTCATGGAAGAGAGTAGTACTTCAGCAACGGCAGTCTCTGCTACAACATCAACTAGCCAAATAAGCAGTGGTACATCCAAACCAGCCGATGTAAGCACAACACCAGTTGTCAAAGTCTCTACTAGCACATCTACAACCTCTTATACAACACCACAAAGCACAGCAGACACCAGTGCTATCTCACCGCTAACAGATATCGGCACAACTTCTGCAGCCATAGTCTACAATACTACAGCACCTCATGCAACAGGCAGCACTGCAACATCTGCATTGGTGGAAGAGAATAAAACAAATGGCAGTGCTAGACCTACTTCTATGCTTGCAATCATCAAAACGTCTGCATCTACATCCTCTGATACAACAGCACCAAGCACAACAGACAACAGTGCTACGTCAACGCTAGAAGATATCAGCACAACTTCAGCACCCAAAGTCTCTGCAACTACAGCAACTAGCCAAACAAGCAGCAGTACCTCTACACCAGAAGAACTTAGCACAACGCCAGTCTCCCCAGTGTCTACCACTGCCGTACACAGCCCAACTAAAGGAAGAGCTACTTCAAAACCTGCAAATATTAGTCCAACTGCAACATCCACAACCATCAGCAGTTTTACCTCTACACTAGGACATATCCCCCCATCTTCATCATCTGCAGTTTCCTCAACAGCACCCAGTACAACAATCAGCAGTGCTATCACAACGCAAGCAGATATCAGCAAAATCTCTAGTGCAACCAGCAGCACTGCTTCATCTACACTGGTGGAAGAGAGTCTAACTTCGGCATCCACAATCTCTGATACAACAGCACCAAGTACAACAAACACAATAAAAGATATCCTTCCATCTTCGTCATCTGCAGTCTCAACAACAGCACACAGTGCAACAAGCAGCAGTGTGACATCTACGCTGGTGGAAGACAATACAACTTCTGCACCAGCCATCTCTGCTATTACAGCAACCAGACAAACAAACAGCAATGCATCTACAACAGCAGATGTGAGCACAACACCAGTCTTCACTAGCTCTACTACGATAGCACACAGCCCAACAAACGAAAGTGCTACCTCAATACTTCCAAATATTAGCACACACTCAGCCTCTGATACAACAGCAACTAGCCACACAAGCAGCAGTGAATCTACACCAGCAGATGTGATCACAACACCAGTTGTCACAGTATCTATCACTACTACATCTACAACCTCTGATACAACACCACAAAGCACAGCAGACAGCATTGATATCCCACTGCTAACAGATATCAGCACAACTTCAGGATCGACAGTCCACAATATTAAAACAACGAGCACAGCAGGCAGCTCCACAACATCTACACAGGTGGACAAGAGTAAAACTTCAGCACCAGCCATCTCTGCTACTACAGTAACCAGCCAAAAAAACAGCAGGACATCTACACCAGCAGATGCAACCACATCACCAGTCTTTACAGACTATACCACTACAGCACACAGCCCCAAAAAAGGAAGTGCTACCACAATACATGCAAATATTAGCAAAACTTCAGCATCCATAGTCTACAATAGTACAACATCCAGTGCAACCAGCAGCACTGCTTCATCTATGCTGGTGAAAGAGAGTACAACTTTGGCATCCACAATCTCTGATACAACAGCACCCAGTGCAAAAAACAGCAGTGCTATCTCAACGCTAGCAGATATCAGCACAACTTCTGCATCCACAGTCTACAAAACTACAACAATCAGCACACCGGGCATCACTGCATCATCTACATTGGTGGAAGAGAGTACAACTTCATCACCCGCCATCTCTGCTACTACAGAAACAAGTCAAACAAACAGCAGGACATCTTCACCAGCAGATGTGAACACAACACCAGTCTTCACAGACTCTACCACTATAGCACACAGCACACAAAAAGGACATGCTATTTCCTCAATACATACAAATATTAGCAAAACTTCAGCATCCACAGTGTACAATAGTACAACTGCTTCATCCACACTGGTGGAAGAGAGTACAATCTCTGATACAACAGCACCAAAAACAACAAACACAAGTGCTTCCTCTGCTCTAGCAGATATCCATCCATCTTCTTCATCTGCAGTCTCAACAACAGCACACAGTGCAACAAGCAGCAGTGTGACATCTACGCTGGTGGAAGACAATACAACTTCTGCACCAGCCATCTCTGCTACTACAGCAACCAGACAAACAAACAGCAATGCATCTACAACAGCAGATGTGAGCACAACACCAGTCTTCACTAGCTCTACTACTACAGCAAACAGCCAAACAAACGGAAGTGCTACCTCAATACATACAAACATTCCGACACATTCAGCATCCGCAGCCTCTGATACAACAGCAACTAGCCAAACAAGCAGCAGTACATCTACACCAGCAGACGTGATCACAACACCAGTTGTCACAGTACCTATCACTACAACATCTACAATATCTGATACAACACCACAAAGCACAGCAGACAGCAGTGATATCTCACTGCTAACAGATATCAGCACAACTTCTGCATCCACAGTCTACAATACTAAAACAACAGGCACAATAGGCAGCTCCACAATATCTACACAGGTGGACAAGAGTACCTCAAGTGCTACCTCAACCCTTACAGATATCAGCCCAACTTCAGCATTCACAGTCTACAATACTAAAGCAACCAGTGCAACAGGCAGCACTGCAACATCTACACTGGTGGAAGAGAGTAAAACCTCAGCACCCACAGCAAGCAGCCAAACAGACAGCAGTGGTACCGCTACACTAGTAGATATCCCTCCATCTTCATCATTCTCAGTCTCCTCAACAACAGCATGGAGTGCAACAAGCAGCAGTACTGCCCTATCAGAAGGAAGCACTACTTCAGTACCAACAGTCTCCACAGCTACAGGTTGGTCTTTATGATTTGTCCCCCCTGAACCCATTTTAAAAATCCACATTTGAAGAAATACATTTTTTTAAGTCACTGTTACAAAATGCCTTGGGAATTTTTTCTCAAAACTGTAATTAATTATAATTAGTCAGTCACTTCCTTTGGCACGCTCTCAGGCTTTTGATCATTTTTCTTATCCTCTTAGCAGGCGCACTGACAGAAACAAGTCCAGGAGGACCAGCAGAAGAGATGAACGCTGGACCTTCCAACACAGAGACAGATTCCACAGACAGCACCGGCTCAGCTAAAGGTAAAAGTGGAATGGATATTTGCACTTCATTATCAGTTTTAATGGTCAAATGCGTTTTCTATTTGCACCTTTCTTTTTTCAGATGCCCAAATAGTGACTGTCCACCTAAAGGTTTCAGTTTTATTAAGTAAAGAGGAAAATGAAGAAGTGATTTTAGAGGCTGTATCTAATGCAAGTACAAACAACCTTCAAATAAACATTGTGCAGTAGGCTATCACAAAACATTACTATATACAGTATACACACATCTGTTGGTCACCTAATGAGCGAGTGTCTTCTCTCTCACAGTTCATATCCCAGGCCCTTCTACAGGAGGACCTGTGAGGGCTGTACATCGACTATCAGACACATCAAACCACCTGAGAAAGGTCCTACGTTCCAGATAGCATACACTGACAACAGAGTGAAAAACTCTCAAAAAACTACAGAAATTATACAGATTAAACCTGTATAAACTCTTAAAGATTAGTGGTTGCTTAAAACTTTGGGTAATACAATTACATATAACCACAGTGGCCAGGGCTGTACGCTTATTTTTTCAGGTGGTAGCACTGGTGCTAGCAAGCAAAAAAATTCAGTAGCACAAAAATAAATTTGGTAGCACACAAAGTAGGCTATGATTGAAAACTTGCATAACCTTAACCCTTGCATTTTGCTCTAATTACCTTTGAGCATGTCATCCTGGTCTCATTTGAGATTCACAATTAATATGATATCCTAGTGGGTGCAGTAATAATTGTAGAAAAATTAATAGGGGTGCACTGATTGCAATTTAGAAAAAAGAATCTAACCTGCCAATTGCAATTTTTTGCTGATTCAGAATTATTATTATAATGTCCTTCTGTTAATTAAAACCAAACTTTAAAACACTAAACATAGCCTATTAAATAAATAAGTATAAATATTGGTACAATTTAGGATAAATTAAATAGGTTGTTGTGAATGTGTTGGGAGTAGCTTTTCAGTGGCTTATTTAAAACTTTGTAAATAGACTAGGCTACTGTTGACTGCTCTCTGCAGCTGAATGAGTTGCCTTTCAAGCTAGAAAAAAGCGCTAACTTCCTGTTCTTACCGGCTTCAAAATAAAAGTCAACTCACGTTTGGCTAATAACAGGCTTTTAATGTGAAGGCGCACAGGAAATGTTCTGTTTGTACACGAGCTAACTTAACTGCGGTAATGTGCCGTCTCCTTCCGGTAATTGCCGTTGGTGAAGTTTTTATACCTAGAATCGCTGCACCCGCACAGATCCCGAGGACACATCTTTCACCAGCCAAAGTGGAGGGTGGATTCAATAACTTCCTTGCCTAAGACTCATTTACCCGCAGTGTTAATGTAGAGCCCTCTAAGCAGTGTTGTGCATCTCTCCTCTGTGTTTCAAAGACAGCCTCTCCTCATTAGCAAGCTGTCGCACGAGTGCTAATGGGTTCGTATTCATCATCGCACGTGATCAATTTCAGTAGCAAATGCGATCAAAACTGTCGCACTGTACAGCCCTGCCACATATTTATTCAGCACTACGGTTTGGGAGTTAACTGGTATTAAAAGGATGCACAGCCAAAAACAGATCAAGGCAGTGATGTTTGGCTGGATAGGGTGTAATGTATATTCCCAACACTTACAGTAAAAGCTTAAATAAGTTGGCAATGGATGTTCTAGCCCATTTTAAAACATGTGGATAACTTAAATTGACGATGAAACTAAGCGTCCATTATGGCAGTGGGTTGGTTCAGAAGCCCAGACAGAAGGTGCCCCTAATGCCTCGTTTCCACCGAGCAGAGCGGGTCGGTAAGGTCAATAACAAGACAACACAGTTAAGAATATCATTGAATGAGCCATTTCCTTATATTTATATTTACATGCTTTCAATTAATTAATTGCCATTTGAACCATAAGCATGTGTGATATACAGTATGCGTTTATTAATGGATTTGATTAGTTTTTGTAACTCCTGCAAGTCAGTTTTGGGGCATAAAGGAGAGGTGCTGGACCCCAGTGTCGGCTGACTGAGAAAGAAGAAAGTCTTTATGCCTTGTATTTGGAGTTTACAACTTTAAAGTTGTATACAAAAGTTAAGTAATAGAACGAGTTGATTGATCAGTTATGGAATAGTAAATGGAAATCTTTGTTTTCAAATCGCATCTGGATTCTATTTTTTAAACAAGCGTCTGTTCACTTCAGTTAGGCCAAGAATGAACCTCCTCTAAAAGACAAATATTCAAACAAATGGAATTTGTGGTCACTACATTTAGATTTGAAGCACTGTTAAGTTGAGGGGATAGGTAAACAAACAAGGTCTATAATTATTATTTTCATTATGGATTCATCTGTTGATCATGTTTCTCTATTACTCAATAAGGTATGAATTTCATGAAGTGGTAAAAAAAATGCCCATTAACATTTACTTAAAGCCAAAAATGATGTCTTCTAATGTCTTATCTTGTCCAACCTACAGACCAAAAACCTAAGATACTCTGTTCATGTTCATATGAAAAAACGGAAATCAGAAAATACAAAATTTCTAAATTGGTCAATCAAGCACTCATCAGTAACAACAACAAAACAGCTTCAGAGTAGGCAAGGTTATAAACAAAGTGAATATTAGTTCAATTATGTAACATCATTACCTAGGCTACTTTGGGATAAGCGAATAGAGCCGATGATATATTTAATAGTCAGGGTGGGAAGACAGCAGCTAGCTACTGTGTGTGTCAGAAACAGACTGAAGGACATTGGATGTAGAATCGGACTTACGTTTTGACGTCGAACCCCATCCCCCTATCTTTCATGGACGTGAGGTGGTTATGTTTTGTCAAAATCTTTTATCACTTGACAATGAGGTAGTTCCTTTTATTTCTTGCTGCTACCGCCGGCTAAACAGCAACAGTAACTCTTCTGTAGGCTAATTATAGGCCTATTCTTTGTCGCAAGGTCACAGTGCGACCAGATTTGCTTTACGGTTCAGTTCTACATAAATATGTCAATTGTTTGGCTGTGGCAGCCACTGAATGTAAGACTTCATTTATATTGGTTTTAATATTACCATGCGTATTTCCTTAAGACTCCACATTTGCCGAGGCTGTTAGTAAATTGTTTGACCAACCAAATGTAAAGACATTTACTAGGCTGCCAACCACAACCAGGGGCGCTGTTTTACTGAGGGAACTCAATAGAAATGTATTTTTTTATTTTTTCAGTTTGTATGGTTTCATCTGGAGATGTGTCTTTCCAGTGCCTATGTCGTATACCATAATGGCCACAATGTAAAACAAATAATTAAATTATAATTTGTAATCAGTGTATGATGATTGAGTTAGATTTTTTTTTTGAAAATAAATATTTCAAATTTTGGCAGTTGTTCATAATGTGTGTTTGAATGTGTGTATATTGAACATTTTGTACCTCATGTCTTTGGGAGGTAATTCATTAGTGCTAGGCCACTTTAAAAATTGAATAATTAACCCCTTAATTTGGCCGTCAGAATGCCTAATTTCTAATTCAGATGAGGAAAAGATTATGTTACATCACTGCCTTCTTTCGTTGCTCCACAAAGGTCACATTTGGACAGTCACCACATATGTGTTTACTTAAATAATGGTGAAATCACATGTAAGTTTCATTTTGTAGCTCAAAACATAGCTGCAAACACTACAAATAGTTCCAAAAAACAATGTCCAACTCTCACCCCTAGGGGTCTTGTTGATGGTATTTCTGTGTATTGCAAGCCCAGCCACAGCCACATACAGTTGTGTTCAAAATAATAGCAGTGTGTTTACCCTTTCATGCATGAATTATGATATCCTTAGTCTGGATTTTTTTCTCAAGTGATTTTATACTTCTTTAGGCATGAAAAGAAAAAATATAACTTAATTTTTTTTAAACACACATTTTTCAGAGAGTTTTACACATGTCCACTTGGGTGGACTCCATGCATTTTGACTTCTCAATTTTGACCTTATTTATTTAACAAAACAGTAAAAAAAATGATATATAATCTGAAAACTATAAAATAATATATATTTTCAATGCCTGTTCACATATATTAACATATTCCAATACTTCAATCTAATGAAAAAGCGTGGAATAATTTTTTCAGTCAAATTTTTCTATGAAAATAACAGACAACTTTTTCCTTGGTTCTCCAATTTCTCTTTTTCAGGTGTAATTCAGTAGTACAGCCTACTGACTTGTACATCACTTCATCAAAGCTATTTTTATATGAAAATTGGCATCATAGTGACACCAACTGTTTTACACATAATGGAATAATCTGGATTTTTTTTTTTTTTTTTACACAAATACTTCAAGTTGCACTCTAATAACATAGATCAATTGATTTAAAATCTAAAAGTTGCAGCAAAGTAAGCTTTTTCAAGCACAACACATCTGCAGTATGTATAATTAGTGGTATTTATTGAAGTCTTTGATGCATGATGTCCAATTTAGTGGACAGGTGATTAAACATAATTTCCTCCCAAAGTAAAATCAATAATTGGAAATTTGAACAACTATATGACTCCTAAGATGTTACTTGATGTTGCCATATTTTTTTTACCTGCCAGGCTCTCCTATTTTAGAAGTATTTACAGGATATTCCTGAGCTACTCAACTTTTCTGCTCCCTGTCGGCCATCTTGGTTTTGACTAATTGTGGCTGCTCTTACAATGGTTGGCCACTGGTTGGCAATGCATTTGATGACACACGAGTCCACTGTAGTGGCTGATATGCAACTAGGCGATCTACACCCATGCATATTCAAGAAAACAGCATTTGAATAGCTGTCCACTGTAGTGACCACTATGCGTGAAAGGGTTAAAAAAGTGAGGCAAGATCAAAATCCTTACCATAGCTTTTATTTCCAAACACGCAAATGCATTGGGGACATTGCACATTCTATTCCAAATCCAAATATGAAGAAACTTTTGTCAAATGTTTCTTCATCTTTACAGAAAGTGAAGAAAAAGGAATATTAGACCGTTCAAAAAAATAGCAGTGTCTGCATTTTTCTTTACAACTCAAACATTTACTGTATCAACTGAAAAATGCATGAAGATTTAGCTTTCCTATGAATCACTGAAATAATATTTAGTTGTATAACCTCTGTTTCTGAGCATCTGTGTTGCAGGGAGCCGACCAACTTATGGCACCTGTGAATAGGTGTTTCAGCCCAGGACGATTGGACTACATTCCACAATTCCTCTGCATTTCTTGGTTTTGCCTCAAAAACAGCATTTTTGATGTCACCACATAGGTTTTCTATTGGATTAAGGTCCAGGGATTGGGCTGGCCACTCCATAACGTTAATCTTGTTGGTCTGGAACCAAGATCTTGTTCGCTTACTGGTGTGTTTGGGGTCGTTGACTTGTTGGAACACCCATTTCAAGGGCATTTCCTCTTCAGCATAAGGCAACATGACCTCTTCAAGTATTTAAATGTAACCAAACTGATCCATGGTATGCGATAAATAGACCCGACACCATAGTATGAGAAACATCCCCATAACATGATGTCTGTGCCACCATGCTTCACTGTCTTCAAAGTGTACCGTGGAATGTCTGTAGAATGTGCAATGTCCCCAATGCATTTGCGTGTATGGAAATAAAAGCTATTATTAGGATTTTGATCTTTACTCAATTTTTTAAACACACTGCTATTATTTTGAACACAACTGTACCTGTGGGTCTCTCTTTTTTGGCTTGATGCTTAAAGTAAAGGGAGTGTGAGATATTGCAATAGTGTGAAGCACTGATTAGTCTATGTATTAGCTACATTATCTAAAGAGTCCTTGGGTTTCTTAAAATAAGCTATATAAAACAAAGCTATTATTATTATGTGACCCTACCAGGCCGATATTAGTATCATTGTATGCCGTGTCTAAGTGCTCAAATCTGACCCAATAGATCAGCTTTTTACTATAGAATCAGTCATTTCATTCTTCCCAAAGTCAACCAGTCAGCCAGATGCTCAGGTCAAACTAATAATAACTGTTACAGGTGTTCTGTTAGATGACCTGCATGACATGTAAGGATTTCTATCCTGACTACAACTCCCATGTTCACACAGTGTAAGTGAAGGCAAACACAAAAACACAAAGGTGCACAGTTTCAAGCATTTGATGTAGGCTAAGTCAGTTTATGGACAGGTTAGTATTGTAAAAACCTTTACAAATGAAACCCCTACAGAAAATGCAGTATGATATCGACAACAGTAGGTGGCAGCAAGCACTAAGGATACACTAAATGACAGCACAACTTTAGGATAGGCCTACAGTTTCCACTACTCCAGGTAAGTGGTATGCAGAAAATACATCTATTCCTCCTGTTTGTTCCTAATACTGTTGTTGAATGTATTGTTGTAGGCCTAGTTTTGTAGCTGCCACACCTGTACACACTCGGATTCTCAAGAGTTTCCTTCTTAACATAGCAGGGAACTCACTGACACAAACCAGCACTACTCTGTCTACTTGTAGTGTCACATCTTCACCAGCAGATGGCGTAATATCCACAGCTTGTAACCAAGTGCCCGACAGCTTCTTTGAATACAGTCATTGAAACAGATACAATCCAATGGTTGAGTCAACAGTTTAAAGGGCAACATGCATGTTCTTTTTCTTCAGGTGTCTTAGGTATTGTTTACTGAAACGACTCTGTTTAAAACCCGGGAGCATGGAAATGAAGATGTGATTTTTATTTTGTGTAAATACATGCAATTCTCATCATAAAGATTCCTTGCGTATTCAGTGTGCATGGTTTATTTTATGTTCTCCAAAGAAGGCTGCAGGGTGCGTGTGTGTGTGTGTGTGTGTGTGTGTGTGTGTGTGTGTGTGTGTGTGTGTGTGCGCGTGCGTGTTAGCGTGCGTGCTTGTGTGTGAGATGCAAATAATAAAAGATTAAAATAATAAACTGTGAGTACGGTGGAATGTTCAAATGTCCTGCAGTAATTTGTCTGCCGACCTATTGATCTGTTTTGTCAGGAAGATCTGGGCCAGCCTGTTAATCAAATATATACTGTATATAGTTGAAATGCAAAGAAAATGAAAAGGTAGCCTACATTTCTTAACTGTGCTATTTTCATACAGTCCATTTATTTCAAAGACACAACATCATGTGGTGCTGATGTCACAAAAGCGTTTTGCACAAAAGTGTAATAAAGTCTACCTGTATTGCCGATATGATTGTATTGGCTAAATTACAAATGAATTGCATACGTTAAATTATATTTAAAAAATACTATCAAAAAAGTACATAGCCAAATAAAATTAAATGTTAATAACGACGTTGGAAGGAATGGAGGAAAAGTGTAAATGATCAGTTTCCATTGCAAGCCCTATAAAATTACTCAAATGCACATATTAATTCAGTTAGTAGGCTAGGGGAGAACGGGGTAATTTGTCACACGGGTTGGTTGTCACAATCGTTATATCTCGGAACCAGAAGGCGCTGTCTGTGAAATTTTGGTATGTAAATATCCAGAATTGGGATCAGAGGTCACCTACATAGTCTTCCTTGGAGTTAGACTGCTGAATTTGAGGTGAGACGATTGTTTGTGTTTTTCATGTCAAATTGAAAATATTTAGCTCCTCAGTATTTTTCTTCTAGGCTTTTACACAATGGGATTATAACAAAACACTTGTTACCCATACAAAGTGTGAAGGGTAAACTATAGTTTAGATTGTGGTTAGCAAGCTAATTAGTTGTCAGATGGTTGTTGGCCTTGATGTTAGCAAGAAATTCAAGTTGGGGTTGGTCGTCAAATTTTTTGGGGGGTTGGTTGTCACGTTATCTCAAGGCTGCAGCTAGAAAAGGAACCCAATAATGAAATAAATTGTCAAACTGTATCCTCACTGACACCCCAGAGAAGGAAAAAATAGAGCAAGAAAAGGCAGCTAGCATGCAAAAGAAAAAAGGGCAACAAACTCAAAACAACCCAGTGCATCTGTAGCTGAGTCAATTTGTTGCCTATTTTATTTTATTTTTGTGAACATTCTCAAAACCTGTATGTGTTATTTTTTTGTCATAAAACCATTTACATATCTGTTAATATCGCTATTTTTATAATGAGAAATGTTTTAATAGTTCCGAGTTACTCTGCAGCAAGGGGGGTCTTAATTAACCTTGCACACAGCAAGACACATGGGTGACGTCATTGCTTTTTCCCGGCAAAAGATTGGAGAACTTTTGTTAGGGTAAGATGTGTTTGTTGCTCTCTCCCGTTTCTTGCTAACTTTGCATTTTTAAGTAATTTAATCTTGGCGAGATTGTATGTAATGTTTTGCTAGGTGTACTTAAAAGTTGTTGCTAAGGAAATGTTTCTAATGTCCGTTAAATGGTCTGCTATTTTAGTTAATTTTTTTGCATATCGTTTGGTCTGTTTAAGGGGACTAACAGAGAGAGAGAGAACCTACCTGCCTGTGTGTATGCTAATTGTGCCCTCCACTGCTTTTTTATAGGTATGTTGCATTGTTGAAACATTTTCTTGTAATGATTGTTTATGCTTATAAGGACTGCATTGAATATGAAATTAATTTATTTTGATTATTTATTTTAAGAGAATTTATTTTATTCACAATAGTGTTTATGTTTATTTTATTAGAAAAAAAGATTGGAGAACTTTTGTTAGGGGGACTAACAGAGAGAGAGAGAACCTACCTGCCTGTGTGTATGCTAATTGTGCCCTCCACTGCTTTTTTATAGAGAAAATAAATGTGCAGATCCTGAAGCCTGGCATTGTGATAGTCTTCATGAAGAGAGTAACCATTCAACAACCGTTACACATCCCAAACTAGACCAGCTACATTAAAGCTCCCATATTATATGGTCTTAGTGGTCCCTAATACGTTTATCTTTAATTGTTTGCTGAAAAAAACTTTCAGATAATTTATTGTACTATGCTGATGTTCAGCTAATCTCACAATGGCCTATTTTTTAAAAAGAGCTGCAGCTCCTCTCGTAAATATACAATCTTTGAGCTGCCCCCGCCCCCTGTCCGGAAGCGAAGCCAGATACGCCTCGCCCTCTGTCTGTCAGGGCCGTGGACCAATAAGAAATAGGGGTGTGGGCTGCACAGTGGAAGCTTCTGGCTTTCCAGTTTGTGAGGTCAGAAAAGGGGAAAATTCTGACTGGAGTATATTGGGGGGGAGGGGTGGGGGTTTCAGAAAGGGGGAGAGTGAGAACAGGAGAGATTGTTATTTTTTAAATATTTTGGCAGTCTCTAGGCACACCGTGGACCCATGGATATGTTAGAACACATTTAAAAAGTGCATTTAGCATAATATGTGACCTTTAAGTTATGTAGGCCTATTTGTCAACTTGACAATGCAATTAAACTTTCTAATTTAGTTCTACTTGCTTGCCTTCTTTTTAAGATTATTCCCATTAAGATAACATTGTGACAAACAACCCCATAGTGTTTGACAACCGACCCCTTGATGGGGTTGGTTGTCACAATGTGTAAGGGTGTCTTTGATGATTAATTTCTTCTTTATTACAATAAGATAGAAAAAGTGAGGGGTACACATTTCAAGCCAACACCTTAAGCTTCAATTTAATGTAGGAATGACTATTGAAAGATGTTTAGGTGATGAGCAATTCTCACTAGAGTAAAAAGTGTGCCTATTTACCCCGTTCTCCCCTACTATCTGTTTAATATTTGGGGAAAATATCTACACAAGGTGACCCCAGGACTTCAAGAGAGGAGGATGGGACAAAAATGTAATCATGAGGAGCAAGAAGAGGAAGTAGACTGGGGTTTCCATTATGCATAATTTACACCTCATATTTTAATTATCCGTGGTAAAGTTATATTGGGTCATAAATATACAGTCAAATGTATAGTATATACTGTATAGAGAGAGTGTATTGGTTGCTTAGACCCTTTTGTTGGTCATGTTAAGCCTATGACTAAGTATATACTCTGTCTGTACCTTTCTATCTCTCTCTCTAGCACCCTCCTGTCATTACACCGCTTGTGTGCCTGCAGTCCAATCTGTACACACTTGAATGGTCCACCGCGCTGCAGTGACAACAATAGTTGTGTCCTAAAAATTTATTTTGATGGTTCTAGAAGAAAATACCGACTTACAGCAGCTCACAGAGCTCCTGTACAGACATAAAAATGCAAATATATAACTTTTGTCTCCCTCCCTTGCAGAGCTGATAAGAGAACAAGAGAATGTTTCCAAAACAATGTCTGTTTATAGACCCACATGGCAACCTGTGTTTGTTTCCAAAATGCTTATTTCCTTATCTTGCTATGAAACACATGGGAGATGGGGGAGAATGGAAACACTATATAGCACTAAAATAGTGTTTCCATTCATCTTTTAACAAGGCTTTTAAAAATGTTTTAACAAGGCTTCTCAAAATGTAAACTATTGTTTAAAGTGTGTAAAATGCCGCTAACAGCCTTTTACAGGGACCATTGCATTTACTGCAACAGAGAGAGTGTGAGTGAGTGTGTGAACAAGTGAGAGAAAGAGAGAGAGAGAGAGAGAGAGAGAGAGAGAGAGTGAGAGTGACTGACTGACTGACCGTATGGGTGCGTGAGAAAGGAAGAGCGTGAAATAGATGAACTGAAGGAGGGTGTGAGTGAGTGAGTGAGTGAGTGAGTGAGTGAGTGAGTGAGTGAGTGAGTGAGTGAGTGAGTGAGTGAGTGAGTGCAGGGCCGCCCATAAGGGGTAGAAAGTGGGAAGGCTTATAGGGCCCAGCCACTTGGGGGGCCCATGGTCTTTGGAAGCCAAGAACTTAACTAATTATTTTTAGATATGTCAATATCTATTCAAAGTTGGGTGTTTACACAGAGCCGCGGCTCCGCTTACGACCATTTAAAAAGCAGTCGAAAAGCAGAAATGTTCAAAATGTTTCAGATTGAGCACAGCGAAGTGTAACTGTTTCAAACATAATCCATCCTATAAACCCTTTCTGTGCCAAATGGTGACAAGATTGGGTTTTGATAGGCTATTAAACAGTTTTGGCTGGATTATATTTCCTGTGTCGTTCCTCAGTGGCGCAAAAAGTGGGTATGCGCTATATGCGGCGCATAGGGGCGCCGCACTAGAGGGGCGCCAAAGCGATCGGGGAAAATGATTTGGAGTCGGCATTTTTCCGTATTTAACAGCGTTTGTGTAAATGATATGATCAATAACAGAGGCACGTCACTGATAAGGCGCCCCCCGCTCCTTCGCCTCCTCCTCCCCACACTATAGGCGCTCCAGTGCGCGCCCCCTCGAGCACGCGCTGGAGCGCGAGAGCTTTCATTTGAATCGTGTTGTCATTTGGTGACAGGGACCTAAAGTTGGAGAGGCAGAAAAGAAAGCTCTCGGGGGCACAAAACAGAAAACGGGAAGATTGATAAGGAGAAAGATTGCGGGGATGATAAAAAGCTTTTGTTTTATATGGCCAATTGTATTGATTAATGCACACTGTTTATCGGCCGCGACTCGCGGATTGTCACTGCAGATCTATGTGTCACCTCAAGTTTTTAACTATATCTGTTTTCACAGTTTTTGAATGGTAGTGTAGTGATTTTATTAGCCTATAGCAGGTCAGCGCCAAAACAACACACTCACCTGTTTCCCACTATTATCATATTTTGCACCATTCCAGCGCACGACTGAGTTGTGTGAGTATGTGTGTGTAAGTGAGTGAGTGAGTGAGTGTGAGAGAGTGAGTGAGAGAGAGAGAGAGAGAGAGAGAGAGAGGGAGTAAGGTCTCCTTACAGAGGCAATGTGCCAGACTCACAATTTCATTTGATTAAAATGTATAAATAACTTAACATGAAAAGACTGAGGTTAAGTTTGTCTTAGTTTCTGTTTCCAATTCACTGAACAAGATGATGGATTCGCTTGGATGCCTCTCAGTCTAAAGAGATATGTTACAGCTTCAGACAGTAGATAAGATTCCCAGGTAGTGTAAACTAGAACAATAGGTTTTTCTTTGAAGCTATGAGTGTAACGACAAAAAAAAAATCTGAGGAAATGTTTTCTGCGGGTGAGCTGCAGGGCTTATGTACATGTATAGTGTTTGAAGTATGTTGTACAATGCTAAGTATAATGTACAATGCTAAGGAAGGGTGGGGGGGGGCACCACAAAGTATCACTTCCCCCAAAGCATTACAATTCAGGATCAGTTTGAATAGTGTGTAAGTTACACATACAGTATTAGGCTACAGGAAGCATGAAGAACAATACCTTTAAAGAAGCTTTTCTTTTTTTGTCAGGAAAGAGTGATTTTAAAAATCTGTGTGGAAAATGGCTCTGGAATGTAACATCTCACACTAGAGGAAACAAGCAACTATAAAGCAATGGCATTTCTGCCTACTCCATTACTGTCATGAAAAGCATCCCGGGCACCCATTGGATCATCCGGGTGCAACATTTCAGACATACAAGGGGGTTGGAAGAGAGAAAGAGAGTATATAATAGTTTATTGTAAGGGAATTTGGTGCGATAGATTGGTGGCTCTAAGTTTTTTTTGTCTTATTTAATGCCTTTTCTCTCTCATTCACTTGAAAAAAAAGTTTTATCAACAAGCTGGTTTTTCCAATTTAACCGTTTTTCTGAGCTGTTTTTTTAACGTTTTTCTTAGTAAATACCTACAGACGTTGTATGGGTAAAGTCAAGAAGGTTAGTTGACTAACTTGTTTGGCTCATTTTACTATTCATTTGAACTGAAATAAAAGTTTTCTTTGTCTTTAATTCTCTTCACCAGAGTACACCAAATTGCCCATTTTACATGTTCTGTTCTGGGGGGGAAAACCCCAGACCGCCCTACAGGGGTTTGTTTTCGGACATGTCACCTTTTTCATGTCTTATGAGTTTGCATGCCTGACACTAGTGAGGCCACAAAAACCTAAATGCCCAGTATGGTTTTAATTTTTGCTGACCTCCACTGTGTCCTTTACTTTTGGGGAAATCAGTGCAGGCAGGCATGACATGGTTGAGCCGAACACCTGCTCTAATATGTAACTTAAAATGGAAGTCTGTAATTCGGGGGGGGGGGAGGGCGCCTGCTAAGTGTCTAGATACCCCCCAGAAAGTGGGTAGTTGCGCCCCTGGTAGGCAGTGTTGCATACCTGCCCAAACATGGCGGTTTTTGGTTATGAACAAACAGTTCACTTTAGGACTAATCGGTGCACAGAATAGACTTCCAGAAAACGTCAGGTATTTCCAGGTGCTCTCTGGCAAAGTTGAAATGCTATTGATGTGAAGACAGTGAAATGCTTTTGATGTGAAGCCGTAGCCTTAATGCTCTGTTTGTTTAACAGTAGCTGCGTGCTGATCTTTAGATTGTGTTTTTTAATGTCGAAAGCTGTGTCCCTGGCATTACCGGTGTTGACACAAGTTTATTTTGCTATAAGAACTGGCAGAGCACAAATCTTTCTCCAGCCAAAGTGGTATGATAACTTACGATACATTTGCATAATATGATAATATCAAACACACAAACTAAAAAAAAACTAAAAAATAAATTAAATGTATTTGTATTATTTATAATTAGAATAATATTATAATAAAATAATCTATTATTATTCATCGATGACTCATGCATGCAAGCATTACAGATCTAATTAAAGATCTAATTATTTTACTTACTGTCGTGACAGCTCCTGGCACCTCCTAATTGGCAGGCTGCCAGGAGCTGATTGCTCATCCTCAACACCCATGTTGGCTGCTCTCCTGCAGCTTCAGCCACTTGGGCTCCCCTCTCTTGACGAATGGTTTGTTTTGGTTTTGATATTGGTTTGGGTTAGTTAGGTTGAGTTAATGCTGCTTTACACACACCATACACCCATTCACTCACACAGACACCGCACCCATTACTGACTACTGACATTCACGCACCATGTATTAGTTTAATTTTGAATTGGTTTAAATAAATTATAATTTGGTAAAACTACCTTTCTTGTGTGGTCTCCTCTTTTGTCATTCCCTTGAGCCGGGCTGTGACATGGGGGCTCGTCCGGGATATTGGGGGTTGTCTGCTTGCAGGTCGCCTTTCAAACTGGCTGGTTTACAGTGCGTAAATACCCACCCAACCCGATCTCACGCCGAGGCGTCACTTCCAGACGCATGGACCGGCGGCTCTATTTCACGCCTTGCCTGACCAGGGCGGCTCTTTTACACGCGCACCTCCGTAGTGAAGATGGCGGCCGCTGTCGCGGCCGCCCGTAGTCAAAATGGCGGCCGCGGTTTTCCGTCAATGTTTTATCTATATTATAACCTCTCCCTGTCCCCTTGCCCTAACCCTAACCACCGAGGGGGCTGCAGCTAGATAGTATTGAAATGCTGGGAGAACATGTCGTGCTATCCCTGGGAGAACATGTCGGCCCCTGTTGGTGCTATTCCTCCGTTAATTTAGACTATTCCTCCGTTCATTTGGACGGCGGGAGGTGCGCGTGTAAAAGAGCCGCCCTGGTCAGGCAAGGCGTGAAATAGAGCCGCCGGTCCATGCGTCTGGAAGTGACGCCTCGGCGTGATACCAGGTTGACCCACCGCAAGCTGCATGAACATTAGGGTCAAGATTATTCAGGTTTGGATAGGCAGTTAGGGGGGAAGTTCTAATTCTAGTTGCATCCCAGTGATCAAAGCTGTTTTGGCATGGCTGCTGTAGTAGAAGCGTTTATTCAGTCTCCTTCTGAGACCTTGCTGGACAGCTGTACAAAGGACCAACTGTTGAAAATTGCTGATCATTTCGGAATTGAAATTGCAGCCACACGTCTGAAGGACACAATCAAACGTATCCTAAAGGTGACTTTGATGGAGGAAGGGGTTCTGGCTTCTGATGAAGGTAAGGGTTTACCAAGTACGATGGTTTCACCAGGGGGGAGTCTCACCTTTGGTCAACAAAAGCAACTGATGTTAATACAAATGGAACATGAAAAAATGAGGATAGATCTTGAAAAAAACAAAATTGGATAACGAGTTAGCTCTTGTAGATAAAGAATTGGCTCTTGAACGTAGAAAAATGGATAAGGAGTTAGCGCTTGAAGAAATGAAACAAAGAACAGAGAAGGGAAAATGGCAGGAACTGAAATACAGTAACTAAGTCTGCTGGTTCATCTAGGGTAGATTGTACTAAGAATCTCAGATTGCTGCCTAAGTTTGATGAGGAAGACCCAGATACGTTTTTTTCCTTGTTTGAACGTCTAGCTGATTCACAGGAGTGGCCTGATAGTGAACGTACGTTGTTACTTCAATGCGTGTTTAGAGGTAAAGCCCAAAAGGCATATGCAGCAGAACAGTGCAAAGAGTATAAATTGGTCAAAGACGCCGTTTTAAAAGCTTATGAATAAGTTCCTGAAGCCTACAGGCAGCTCTTCAGAAATTGGAAAAAAGTGGAAAAGCAGCACATGTGGATTTTGAAAGGGAGCTGGATATACATTTTGATCGGTGGTGTTCTGCATCCAGTGTTGTTTCCTTTGAAGAATTGCGTGACCTGGTTGTGCTGGAACAATTTAAGCAGTCTGTGCCTGACTTTATATCTACTTATATCAATGAGCGAAAGGTTAAAACTCCTAAAGAAGCCGCTGTACTCGCTGACGAATATGGTTTAACACACAAACGTATCTTTGGGGAGCAGAGTCAACAGCAGTTTGGACTTAAAGACAGCGGAGAGAAAGGTGAATCAGATTTCAGTCTGGGCTCTTTAAAGGGAGGGCTAGGCACAGTTGGGAATAATGATTCTAATACAGCTTGTAATTATTGTCAGCGACAAGGGCACTGGAAAAAGGAGTGCCCTTTGCTGAAATCAAAAAAAGGGTTTTAGTACAGGGCCTATTCAGTCTGTTGGGTTAGCGGTTCCGCTTAGTAGCTCAGAGCTAAGTACTGACAAAATTGTCCCTCCTTTTCAGATGCAACCCAGAGTGTTGAGTGCAGCTGATATTGCTTTAAGATATGCTCCATTTATATCAGAGGGTTTTGTATCCTTAGTTGACAATAGCAAGAAGGTGCCTGTCAAAATGTTTTGAGATTCTGGGGCTCTAACTGGCTTCATTAGGGAGTCAGTCTTACCTTTTTCACCAGACTGACACAGGAAGGTGTGTGCGAGTCAGAGGAATAGGTTTAAACACCATTGTTGTGCCTGTCCGTACTGTGCATTTGTCTTGTGCCATGATACAGGGGGATGTAGAGGTGGGTGTGCGTCCAGATTTGTCAATGAAAGGTGTTGACATTATTCTGGGCAATGATTTGGCAGGAGCGTGTATGTGGCCTGATGCGGCCACCTCTGATGGGTGGGGTGTATTGTCTCCTTTTAAAGCGAGATCTGAGGTCCCTGAATGCAGCATCAGAGGGAGGAGGAGGCGCCGAGCTCGCTGCGGGTGCATGAACACCGCTCACACCCTGCCGCCAGAGAGAGCTACTAGGCGTGAACGGGCGCAAGGTAAACATGTCGGGGAAGAGTTTTCGAGTCAGGCGCGGGGACTGGATTTGTCCTGATAAAAAGTGCGGAAACGTGAACTTTGCCAGAAGAACAAGGTGTAACCGGTGTAACAGGGACAAAACCACAGAGGCAAAAATGATTGGCAATGCAAAACGTAATAACTTTTGTTGTGTTGCAGGTGACGTGGTGGGCCTCGTTTTTATGGAGGGGGGTGTGACAGCTCCTGGCACCTCCTAATTGGCAGGCTACCAGGAGCTGATTGCTCATCCTCAACACCCATGTTGGCTGCTCTCAGCCACTTGGGCTCCCCTCTCTTGACGAATGGTTTGTTTTGGTTTTGGTATTGGTTTGGGTTAGTTAGGTTGAGTTAATGCTGCTTTACACACACCATACACTCATTCACTCACACAGACACCGCACCCATTACTGACTACTGACATTCACGCACCATTTATTAGTTTAATTTTGAATTGGTTTAAATACAGTGTTTCCCCTACCATTACACAGGCCTGGCGGGGCCGCCAGGCCAACAGGACCCCCCGCCAGGCCAACAGCAGCCTGACTTAAAACATTTTTTTTATTTTTTAGGGCCCGAGCACAGACATGTGCGAAAGCCCTATTGAAACCGGTAGGATTTTTATTCTTATTATTATTCTTTTTCCGACTCTTTTTTGGCACTTTTGACCCCCTTCCCGTCATGCATAAGTTGAAAATATGTGGCGTACCCATCAGACCTGCAACAAATTGCAATGTATCAGTGGTTCAGGATTTGATCTCAAAAACGGTGCCCCCTATGGCCACAAACAGTTTTTCAGGAAATACATGCTCAAAAATTGGGCTAGAAGCCTGAAATTACAGGACAACATGTAATGGCCCAAGGCACACATAAATGCAATTTTATGTCCTGGGCCAAAATCAACAGGAAGTCGGCCATTTTGGATTTAGTGCCTAAAACCGCCACTTTACACTTTTCGCATTTCGACGAAAGGCTCCTAGAGATATTACGCCAGGGACGTCACACCACTTCTCAAATACTAAAGACCCGGTAACACTTTATAATAACTATCCGTTGTAACTTGTTAATAGATCATTAGTAAACTCTTAATTAATGATTTATTAATGATTTGTTAAGTGTTTGTTAAGGATTTATAACAATGGTAGATAGTTAATATCTTAATAATTTAATCAGTTCATCTGGGAGGTAATCCGAGATTAACTGATCACGTCATGTTCAAGTCCATGGCATGCACAGTGTGTATTGAGTTTATTTAAAAATATTTGAAAATGGGGCTGCCCTCAGTTGCCCATGCACTGTGTATAGTCTATAGCCTATTTCAGCCTCGTCGGTATCTCGGATTACCTCCCAGATGAACTGATTCAATTATTAAGCTATTAACTATCTACCATTGTTATAAATCCTTAACAAACTGCTAACAAACACTTAACAAATCATTAATAAATCATTAATTAAGAGTTTACTAATGATATATTAACGAGTTACAACGGATAGTTATTATAAAGTGTTACCAAAGACCCTTGCCCGATGTTAAATTGCGGAAAGATTTCAAAATTCTCCCAGTACCAGGGATCTATTGGTGGTCAAAGTTGCGGTACACATCATAATATACGCACCTCATGAATTAATCATTACTCATGCTGTGTTATATCTAGCTGCACCAAATTTCAAACCCAAATGTATCTTTGCAGGCCCCACAAAAAAGCCTCTTGAAGCCCCGCCCCAAAATCAACACGAAGTCTTTAAATTTGAAATATGTGAATTTCTGACTCGAAAATCATCACAATGTTCAAAAATTAATAACTCCTAGCAGGAACATATTTAGCAAAACGAAAACTCTAGGGACACTCATAAGACATGGAAGATATACCAAAAAAAATGTTGTTTGATTACGAATTACTATGTCGAGATGGAGGCCGATATTCTCCAAAAATCCGTCATATGTCATAACTCCACATTACTCTGCAGGATTGCAGAGTAAAGTGCACACATAACAACTTTTTGTGCAAAAAAAACATGATAGGGTATGTCCTCCGACATGGAAGATGATATACCCGAAAGCTCGATTTTTCCGGAATAACCGTCTTGCAGCACCGGCGCCTGATTCGCCAAAAAACATCAAAAACGGACGTCATGAACCATTTGATTGATCATAACTCAGGCTATGTTGTACTTAGAACCACACAATTTCATACAGCAATGTACAATCCCAGTACGAACAAAAAAGCCTCTTGACGCCCCGCCCCAAAATCAACAGGAAGTGTTCTATTTTGAAATATTCGCCAAAAAAACAGGAAGTTGGCTCCACCATACTCTGTCTCATCTTCTCCAAATTTTTTATGGTCAATGACACCCAAGGCCTGAGGAAGCCCGCACGCTAATATTCATTTAAAGTGAGAGCGCCAACTGCTAAATATTGCATGCTACTTATTTACCTCCACGTCCTACACACTTGATCAAATCAACCTCAAAGCAGCTCAGGGAGGTCTAGAGACAATGATAACACGGGAAGCCGGTTCTATCGGATCCGTGGCCTTCGTAGTTTCTCTGCATCATTGCCACGAAACAGGAAGTTACTGTAATTTCGCTCTGCACTGTCCCATGTGCTCCAAACTTCACCCGCCTGGTGAGAGCCCAGGCCTGAGGTCGTCCTCGCGTCCGTATCGAGCGCGTCGCGGACACTTCCGCGCTTCCGGCGTCCAGCACGAGAGGGCGAGGGCCCGTTCATCACTGCTTGCAGTTTTAATTTTTCATTGATTCCGTAATAGTCGGTCTACCCCTCGTGTGCGCCTGTCTTTACAACCTCTTGTTTGATCATCCCATCATCTGATCTGTGTGCCTGCGTGTGTGTGTATGTGTTCTGCGCGCGGCGCGATGCGCGTGCATTCGGTGCGCAATTTTTGACACGGAAGCCAATGAGCAGGAGCATGACTAGCAAGCAAACGTTGAACTAGTGGCGAAAATAAAACCAGCACCTGCTCTATGGAGATATTAAGGACTCAGTAACAGGGACGTTGAACAGGAAAAAGTGCTGAGCAAAACTTAGAAAGTTAAAATCGCTACGTCGCCGTGGCAACACAACCAATCTGTATCAACAGCAGAGACAGCGCTGAAAAAACGGCATGCACTTGTTTCAGTAAGTTTACAGAAGTGCCACACTGCTACTGCCTTTGGCATTCTTCTCAGAAAAGCATTCATTTATGTTCAGGGGACATTAATTAATGTATTGTTTTAATTGTTAAAGGTGCAGTGTGTAATATGACATCATCAAGAAAGTTCTACAAAGTTCTAGAATGCAACGCTCCCTGGGTAACCCCACCCCTTTCGAATAATAACAGAAGCTACAGTGGCCTTCAAGGACAAGAACAATTCAAAATTTTAAACAATGCACCTGATGACATTCCAACTATGACACTTTCAAGATGGCGGCACTAGGCCTTGGTCCAAGATATACAGAAATATGGACATATATGAGACCCTTTCTAAGGGAAAAAATTATAATTAAAAAAAAAATGTTCAGCTATTATGCACTAAATTAAATGTACTTATGGATATTATAATTACTTTCTACAAAATCTGATAGAAAATAAAACCCAAAATTCTACACACTGCAGGTTTAAGTTATCTTGAAAACAGCAGGCCATAGTAGGCCTACAAGCTTTATTGTTTTGTATTTTCAATGCTAGGCCTAGCCTACTTTATTTTTATGTTTTAAATTGAGAAATAGGCTAGATGAAATATAATGGTCGTAATAGGGAATTCGCCTTATGTAGCACACATGTTGATAGGCTAATCATGATGTGTAGCCTATGTTAATTCATTTATTTTCAACAAGGCTATTTGCATAAAAAATAATAAAGAAATGTTTTCAATAGGCTAGCTTCAAGGTGTTGAAGTAATACTAAACGTTTACCTCTTCACTGTCCAAAAACAAAGCCTCATAGTTCAGCAAGTTTAGGCCTTTAGCAGGAAAAAAAAACAGGCCTTCGTCAATACGTTTTAAAGTTTGATCTCCCAGATAGAATGAGATAATAATCAAATATTGCTGGTGTTTTCATGTAAGTATACTGTTTCTAGTAGTTGAAATCAATTTTTTTTGTTGCCCTTTTTTGCATCTCTGTGTGCCTTATGTGTCCCCCCCGCCCCCACTCAGCGTGCAGTGTGAGGCAGACACAGAGCATTTAGTCTATTTCAGTCCCTTGTTTTGTGAGGTCTTTTCTTTAATGTTCCCTCTAAGACCAGAGTGACTCATCAACACCTGTACACAATCTGACTCTGTAGGCAGCAAGGCAAAACTGCTAGAAAAACCAGCTCATTAAGTGCTCATTTGAGTCATTGAGAACTGGTTTTATTATAAAGTTATTTTTTTTTATCTTTAAAAGCGCTATAAAAACAAAATGTATTATTATTATTAAGGAAGAAAGCCACTGATGTCAATATGTTGCATCACGGCCAATCATGTCATCTGATATTTGCCAGGGCATTTCCTCCTCTTTTCGTGGGAATGAAGTCCAAGAAAAAATTAACGTCCTTCCTCATTTGGTCAAATTCTACATTATTTCCGTCTCAGTGAGGTATATAAAACATGATGGGATCTTGAGCTGATCAAGACCAGAAAGGGCGATAGGAAGACGGCGACCTCAGTGGCTTTGTTGACTCTTCTCTTCCTCTGCCTTAGTTTGGCTGAAGTCAAGCAGGCGGATGGAAGCCAGCTTTTTCTCATCTTAAGACAACTGGAGGCCGAAGTGAGGGATCTAAAGGGAAAGATCCAAGGTAAGCGATTGGTTTACATTCTGTTGGTGTGTATGAAAGGGTTTCCATTTTCTGGTGGCATCACCAGAAATGTCGGACAAAGACCATACATTTTATAAATATTGTTCATGACACTTGATAATTATTGTTGTTTCGTGTTATGTGTATTTGTATGTTGTGTCATTCTTGCTATTTTATTTATTTTTGTTCGAAATAAAGACTAAATGAAATGAAAGACAATTAAAATAGGTTTAGTTGTCTTTAAATTAATAAACATGACAATAACCTCTTCATGCAACCTCTCAAGGTAACCAAGTGGCTTTTGGAGCTGTTATGAACCGTCCAGAGCCCTTAGGTCGTCTGGGACAGGTTTACTTACAGTCCCAAGAGTTAGGACTAAACAAGGAGAAGCAGCTTTTAGTTTTTATGCACCAAATATCTGGAACAAACTCCCAGAAAACTTGAGGTCTGCTGCAACCCTCAGTTCTTTTAAAACGAGTCTGAAGACTTTTCTGTTTCCATTTTAACCTGTACTTTTTTATTTTATTTAAATGTTTTACTTCTTTTCATTCGCTTTTAAATGTCTTCTAATGTGTTTTATGTATTTTAATCTTGCCCCTGTAAAGCACTTTGAGTGGCCTTGTGTTTGAATTGTGCTATATAAATAAACTTGCCTTGCCTTGCCTTGCCTTGGCAACGTTGGAAATACTGGACCATTAAGCGCTGAGATCACACTCACCTACAAGAATGTCTACGCAAACACTGGCAATTACAACCCAGCAACAGGTAAACTTACTGCAATGATTTGTATTCATAGATTAAAGGCCTACTTCACCGGTTGGAACATGAAGGTGTATTGAACTCGGAGATCCTATTTAGTACAAATGTGCAATTTAATTTATATATCTATATATATTTTATTTTTTTAAATCGGATCATCTTAGCCTGAGAAAAGGCAGAACGAGTGTTTTATGGTCTCACAAAAAAGAGAGTTTGATTTTAAGTTTGCTACCAGCATCTAGTCATCCTTGCTTAGCTCAAGTTTAAGATGAAGAAACATCATGATCTTTACTTAGAGTGAAAGCCAAGGTCAATCCAAGTGTGTGGCACACTGGTATAGTTTTTACAGCATATCTATTGTGAGTTAGAATGAAGATTTTGTATCATTCACAGTTTAAGGTTAGCACAGAAAGAGAAAAAAATAAGAATTGGAATCTGCTCCATCTCTGCTACAGTTACCTTCAATAATTAGCAATTAAATTATGACAGAAAGACAAATGTGGATGGTTCAGGAACAATACGTTTATTCATTGTGAATACACAGATACCAAGATATGTTTGACAGAGAGATTGAGATTTCACGATGTTGAATAGGAAACCATGTGGACTACTTACCAACAATAGGCTGTTGTTGATAATGTGACAATGGGCCAAGTCAAGCAGATCAGATGCTATCAATAGTCTGGCTAGTTTGCCAGGAGTGTTAAAAAAAACCTGTTATACTTCATACTGCAAAGTCATCCTCTTCCAAATGAAAGCTGACATTGTTTAATCTGTGACATAACGTACATCACAGATATGACCAATCTGTTTAAGAAAAATATGAATAATGTTCCTTCTGCATCTCAGGATTTGATATAGCCTCTAAAATTTCCTCTCAAAGTGCACCAGCTTGATGCATTTTACTTTAACAAGGTAAAAAAAAAAATCCTGGGGGGCATGCCCCCGGACCCTCCAACATGGTACAGGGTCCCTCCAACAGTATCCCAAAAACCTGTGGGAAACACTGACTTCCTTAATATGGTTTGCCATTAATTGTATGTATCTGTGCAAAAAAGTCAGTGTACCGGACTGGATAGGGAGGAGTGGGGGGGCCCTTTAAGAGTTTGTGCCCAGGGGCCCATTGTCTCATAATCCGTCTATGGGTGAGGTGATTCAGATTATTCCAGAAATGAGTACTAGACAGGACCAGTCTATATTAGATTTTAGTGTTTATTGTTTTTAATTGAAATCCACGTGTTTTTCTTCAATAGTTTACATGGCTTGTGTCTCCAAATTATTATAGAAAAGTTATAGGCAGGACATATGACAGTTGTTTACAGAGCACAGCATTAAACAGATTTCGCCTCTCAAAGTGCACCAGATTGATGCATTTAACTTTAAAAGGATAAGGTTTCTTCTGCAGGGGATGCCCCCAGACCTCCCTAGAGGGTCCATTCTCACCCAGCAGGATCTAAAAATCCTGTGAGAAACACCACATGTACAAACGTACTGAATGTGAAAGTATAACCCTATGCCCTAATTATTTTTATTTTATTTTTTTTTGGCATTTGTATGCTTTATTGATATAGTGTAGAGACAGAGTTGAAGTGGGGCAGAGAGGGGAGTGACATGCAGAGAGCGACCGCGGGCTGGAATCGAACACGGGTCCGCTGCTGGCCGAGGCCAATGGGGGGGACGCCCTACCAACTGAGCTAAGGGCGCCCCATGCCCTCATTTTTAACGGGGCTGTCAAAAGAGGCTCATCCCAAATGGGGTTCGTTTTGGTCCATTTCTTCTAGAAATTTGGTACGCATGCGGCACGCATACTCTTTATCAGCACTTACCACCGGGCCTAAAAAAAATTCTAGGGGATACACTGAAATAAATTATAATTTGGTAAAACTACCTTTATTGTGTGGTCTCCTCTTTTGTCATTTCCTTGAGCCGGGCTGTGACACTGTCAAATGGTATTTCAATTCTCATCCTAACTAGACAAACTGGTATTTCACTGCCAGGACAGTATGTACAAATGAACCCTGGTTAGACTCAGCAGTCAGTCATGGATTGCTTTACATTGTACTTCCTTCTCCTGTTGGGGTTGCTACCACACTATGATGGTGAGTAAATCATTATGATAGTTAATGTTGAAAGGTTTGATTTAGTGAAGTCATGGTATAATTATCTTATTATAGGAGAAAACAATGATTTAACTGGCTGTTTAACTTTATTTTATTGTGCCCAGATTGGAAAAAGTTAATTGCTTAATTATTAAATAATTTAAATACTGCATGACTCTGTTTCGTTATTGCAATAAATCATGGAAAATAATTAAAAGCTCAAAAGTGCAGTTCCACTTATTATTAACAATTTAGCTTTGTTTTATTTAAAACTAAATCACAGAAATGGTCATAAGCAAAAGTAGTTAACATATAACATGTTGCTGAGAGGTCATTAATCAGTGATAATTGTACAGATCTCCAGGTGATAATTACCCTCAGAATAATAAATTACTAATGTATTTATTATGTTATTAGTCTTAACTTAATTAAGAAAATAAGTAAGTTGTGCTGTCTGGACAGAGCAGTAATCCCTTTAGCGAGCATTAGCCTGTTGCTTTTGCTTTACCAGAGAGATCAATGCCAGACTCCTCTCCTATCTTAAGAGCTCTATTCTAGTGTCTTTATTTCCTGATTCCAATAAAGTGATTTGTCACTGTGACTTTTCATTTTCTAGCTCAAACAGAAGCTCCCACAACGTCAGGTAATATCCACTACACCACCTCATTCACTGTACCCTCTGCCAGTGTTGCCACAGTTACTTTTAAAAAGTAGTTGCTTTACTTGTTACTTGGTTTAAAAAGTAACTAAGTTAGATTACTGATTACTTTTTTTAAAGTAAGTAAGTTAGATTACAAGTTACTTTAAAAGTTACTTTACAGGTTTTGAAACCCATACAGTCAAGTGCGAAAGTTTGTGAACCCCTTGAACATTTTGGAATTTTATTTATTGTAACCATCATTAATTCATTTTTATCAATACCAGTATTTTTTATATGAAATAACAGATGTTTGTTTATCAATTCAACATTTTTCTTTTCCAGAAATCAATTGTTAAAACAGATAAAACAAATTATTTGACGAATGTTGTATGTGCAAAAGTTTGTGAACCCTGAGCTGCATTGCTTAAATGGAGCAGGTAAACACAATCAGATGGGCCAAATTGAGTCATGAAATGGACCAATGTAGTGAGAGATCTTTAGGGAAGAAATTGGGCGGCACTAGATACAACAGAGATAAAACCAGGTCAGTTTAGGCTCACCAAAGTGAACCCATACAGGTCAGACATGCTAAAAGGGGAAACAATCTCAGAGGATCTCAGGAATAGAGTTGTGATGCTGCACATTTGTCTGGGGACAGCTATAAATTATTTTAAAAAAAGTTTGAACTCCATCGGTCCACCGTGAGGCAAATCATCTACAAATGAAGAGCTTTAAGAGTGACTGAACATCTGCCTAGAAGTGGACTTCCTTCAAAAATATCCACAAGCGCCACAAGATAAGTGATTTTTCAGTTAAAAGCCAACCCAAACATTACATCTGGTGATTTGCAGACCTCTCTTGCAGCATCTGGGACAGATGTGCATGGTTCCACAATAAGAAGAAAACTCAGTCAACATGGCTTTCATGGGATGGTTGCTGAAGAAGCCTCTGCTCTCAA
Source organism: Ammodytes marinus (assembly GCF_949987685.1). NCBI lineage: Eukaryota > Metazoa > Chordata > Actinopteri > Uranoscopiformes > Ammodytidae > Ammodytes > Ammodytes marinus. The sequence continues at coordinate 21,502,383 of NC_137213.1, read as the reverse complement.
AAAAGAACAAAACTGCTTGTCACAACTTTGCCAGAGAGCACCTGGAGATACCTGAAGTCTTATTCTGTGGACAGATTAGTCAAAAATTGAACTGTTTGGTCATAACCAAAACCGCCATGTTTGGGCAAAAACGCAATTCTGCCTACCACCTAGAGAACCTTCTCCCAAGTGAATAATGGTGGTTTCAAATTGTCTGCAAATCTCCAGGTGTAATGTTTGGGTTGGCTTTTACCTGAAAAATCACTTTTCTTGTGGCGCTTGAGGATATTTTTGAAGGAAGTCCACTTCTAGGCAGATGTTAAGTCACTCTTAAAGCTCTCCATTTGTAGATGATTTGCCTCACGGTGGACCGATTGAGCTCAAATTTTTTTTTATGAATTTATAACTGTCCCCAGACAAATGTGTAACATCAAAACTCTATTCCTGAGATCCTCTGAGATTTGTTTCCCTTTTAGCATGTCTGACCTGTATGGGTTCACTTTGGTGAGCCTAAACTGACCTGGTTTTATCTCTGTTTTATCTAGTGCCACCCAATTTCTTTCCTAAAGATCTCTCATTACATTGGTCTATTTCATCAACCAATTTGGCCAACCTGATTGTGTCAACCTGCTCGATTTAAGCAATGCAGCTCAGGGTTCACAAACTTTTGCACATACAACATTCGTCAAATAATTTGTTTTATCTGTTTTAACAATTGATTTCTGGAAAAGAAAAATGTTGAATTGATAAACAAACATCTGTTATTTCATATAAAAAATACTGGTATTGATAAAAATGAATTAATAATGGTTAAAATAAATAAAATTCCAAAAGGCTCAAGGGGTTCACAAACTTTCGCACTTGACTGTATATCTCAATTTAAAACATGCACATATTAAGAATCATTGAAAATATATAAAATAAAGCTTGTAATGCCTATTAGGCATACTGTTTTCAAAATAATAAAAATTATGGTTTAAAAAATGTAATAAAAAAAACATTTTACCCCCATGAAAATAAATGCATTCCTCCAAAGTGCAAAGACAGTAGCAGTGTCTTTAAACTTAAAGGGGTAGTTCAGAATTTTGGACATAGGGCCTTTTTCCCAAGTTAGCCTTAGTATTCTTTATCATTGGAGACAGTTTTCAACACATTTCATTCAGTCCTTCTAGTTGCAGAGTTTGCTGAGAGTTTGTTTAACTTGCTTGGCCCTTCACTCTCGTGCACTCATTTGACTTTTCTCTGCAATGTCTCATATGTTGATAGACTGGGTGTGTGTGGCCACCGGTCGCCACACAACTATAAGTTTCCAAGTTTTAAACACTTCTATATCTTCAACATCACTGTACCCGAATCTAGTATTCACTAGTGGAGCAGGCAACAACAAAGGAAACATACTGCACATGTTCTATGCTACTAGTTTCTGGTACAGGCTGTATTCAGGGCCGCCCATAAGGGGTAGAAAGTGAGAAAGCTTTCCAGGGCCCAGCCCTTGGGGGGCCCATGGTCTTCAGAGGCCAAGAACCTAACTGAGCCTAACATTATTTTTAACAGAAATATTCACTATAACCATTTAAAATTTGCACAACCATAACGACAAAACAAACATTTGAAATATTGTAACTTGGGTAAAATGACAATATCTACTCCTCTGCTACCCTCCATTTATGTCCGTCCTGTGTGCACGGCACGCTGAAAAAAAGTCGCTAACACCAATTTTAAAAAGCCTGGCTCAGAGCCATTAGCTGTTTATATTTACGATTTTGACATTTCGGGGAAGGGCTAGGTGGGGCACTGGCTCTGAGAGACAAATATTAACGTGGTTAGTATTCATAAACAAAGATTCGCCAAGTGTTGGCTAGAGATTACCTATGCCTTTTAAACAGCATCATCTGACCATATCACCCCTGTCCTCATCCAACTTCATTGGCTCCCAGTACCCTACCGCATCCAATACAAAACCCTACTCCTCACCTACAAAGCTCTCCATAACCTAGCCCCCAAGTACCTCTGCGACCTCCTCCAAGAATACACTCCCTCCCGCTCCCTCCGCTCATCCTCTGCAGGACTACTATCCATCCCCACATCACGCCTCAGCACAATGGGTGCCCGGTCATTCAGTTGTTCAGCACCCAGGCTCTGGAACTCCCTCCCCTCACACATAAAACAGTCAGACACCATTACAACCTTCAAGTCACAACTCAAAACTCACCTCTTCAAACTCGCACACAAAGTATAACTGGTCCCTGTCTTGTTTGTTTGTTGGTTTTGTTTTGTTTTTTTTTGTTTTTTCCACAATGTCTTGTTTTTAATGATTTTATGATGATTTTCTTTTATGCTTTGTAAGGTGACCTTGGGTGTCCTGAAAGGCGCCAATAAATTAAATGTATTATTATTTTTATTATAACATGATGTACTCCCCCACCCTTACCCAGGGCAGGTGGACTGGGTACCACAAAACTGAGCTGAGGGGGAATGGAGGCTGGCCAGGGAACTTGTATAACTTATCATTTGACCCCTTATACAGTATGCCTTGTTGGCTTCCGACCTGGTCGTAGTAACGTGTTAATCACAAAATAAATATCAATTTGTTCTCCCAGGAATTGTAGAATATTTCAGCCCATTATCCATTTAATTTGAACTCTCAAAATAATCTAGTCTTGAAGAGATTTTTTAAATTTGAGTTACAGTAAAAATAATTCCTTGATGAATTCAGGTGTCTCCATATCAGATAAGTGTAGTTCTTTAATACAATTATGCATTACTTTCCTTTACTTTTTTGTGTGCCATATGGTTACAAAATTTGGTTTTGATATATTGTTGTACAGTTTTGGCTCGATTATTTTACCTGAGTTGTCCTGCTACTTGTGTCTGGGTGTTATTCTATGAATTGTGAAAAGTATTTGGACCCCTCAGGTAAAACATAAAACAGGTCTACCTTTTCTTGTTCTTCTTCATTCTTATAAAGTTGACAAGGTAATTACTCTGTAGTTTTCCTCAGTCTACAAACAGGTTTACATTTCTTAACGTACAAGTTCAAGAATGTAGAAGAACTAACTACAAACGGTGCAAACTTGTTTTTTCAATGAGGTCCAAATACTTTTCACAATTCATAGAACGACGCCCAGACACCAGTAGCAGAACGACTCAGGTAAAATAATCCATGTGCCAAAACTGTACAATTATCAAAACCCAATTTTGTAACCATATGGCACACAAATGGTTCATAGGATGTGATGATGTTTGAAACAGTTACACACCGCTGTGCTCAATCTAAAATATTTAGAAAATGTCTACTTTTCTAATAATATAATCTGGGTTTAATGCTTCCACAGATATTGTCCGAGTACAGTAAAGGAAAGTAATGCATAATTGTATTAAAGAACTACATGTATCTGATATATGGAGAAGCCTGAATTCATCATATAAATAATTTTACTGTACTCAAACTTAAAAAAGCTATTCAAGACTAGTTTCTTTTTTGAGAGTTAAAAGTAAAGGTATCCTGGCCTCAAAGTTTCTAAAATTTCTGGGGGAACAAATTGATATTTATCTTTACATTAACACATCCCAGACCTCTGCCACAACTAGGTGGGAAGCCTTCAAGGCATATACTGTATAAGGGGTAAAATCATAAGTTTTACAAGTCCCCTGGCCAACCTCCATTACTCCTCAGCACAGTTCTGTGGTACCCAGTCCACCTGCCCTGGGTTAGGGTGGGGGAGGAAATGTTTCTCAAAATAGGTGTATCGTCTCAGATAAACAAATAGCACAGGCACACAAGATTCAAATACTCATCTTCACTATTACCAAAGAAACAGAAGTGATAAAAGATATACAGTATACTGTTTATTATGGTCCAGATTGAATACCATCAATGGTAGACTGGACCAAATCAAAACGATCTACCTAAATACATGGTCTCCAGTCCAGAGTCAGCACAAAATGTACTTTATTGTACTTAATTTAGATTGTTGGGCATTCAAGATTTTAATTTTGTGGTCCCTTTTTGCTTCCAATATCTGGGCTGTCGACCAACCCGTAACAGATTCAAGGCCTACAATCAGCAGATTTTCCACACTGCGCCCTGGCAAATGTACATAGAGTTATGTTGTTTTAAAGGCATATAGGTAATGTCCAGCGAACGCTTAGTGAACATTTGTTTATGTTTATACTAACCTTATTGTTAAATACGTTCTGGCCGCGGTTCATATAAACATGGCTCTGAGCCAGGCATTTTAAATTGCCGTTAGGGGAGCGCCGGCTGTGTGTAAACACCAGACTTTTTTTGGGCTCGCACACAAACTGAGGTAGCTGATGGTCAGCAGATATTGACATTTCACTCAAGTAACAATAAATTAAATGTTTGTTTTTTAGTTATAGTCATGCAAGTTTGAATTGGTTAAAGTGAATTTCGGTTAAAAATAAAGTTTAGCCTAGCTAGGTTCTTGGCCTCCAAAGACCATGGGCCCCCAATTGGCTGGGCCCTAGAAAGCTTTCCCACTTTCTACCCCTTATGGGGTAGAAAGTGAAAAAAAAATTAAAAAAAAAAAATGATGGGCCCCCCTCCTCCTTGGGCCCCCCCAAGACTGTCGCACTTTCCCCCGCAGTCCGTTGGCCCTGAACGAAAGTACAAGCCGAATTCTCCTTTCTTGTTTATTGGTACAAAGCCAAAAAAGACTGACAGAAACAAGAAAATGGGAAAAAGCAGTTTGTTTGTGTCCAATTTCCCCTTATTTTGTTTCTGACTGTAAAACTAATAAAAGAGGCTAATTGGCTAATCCATCTGTGGGCGGGCTTTCTCCTGATTTCTCTCTAAACACTGTACTGAGAGACTGGGTTGAATAACCTAATATAAAAGATTCTAATAACAATAATGAAAATAAAACAGGTTGACGGAACAGCAACTACAGGGTATTAGGGCCACTGTGGGAAAAAAAAGGTATTTTTCAGAAGATTTTTTTTCTCTTATTTAAATTAAACTCAGAGAAACTGTGAGATTTGAGTTTGTTGTCACTTACAGCCCTGACTGTAGATAAGCCTGTTACAGCACGTCCGCATTCAGTTTGAAGCATGCAGCTCCACCTGCGTTCTGCTGCTGAAGAGAGTGAACACCCATTAGGCCAGGGCTATTCAATAGGCGGCCCGCGGGCCAGGTGCGGCCCGCCAGGTGCGGCCCGCGAAGGAATATTTACTGGCCCCCGCCTTGACTACCGACCGACCCAAAAAAAAAAAAAAAAAGATTTTTTTTTTTTATTTTTTTTTTTTAGTGGTGCACAATCAATGTACTAGCACGTGTGATGTGTGCTTTTGCATGGTCATAACTGCACGAAAGGCCGCGATCTGCAGTAAATAAATGTGCACATGCAGCTTTGCGGGCGCGATTGTACCGCAGTGTAAGTGTATGGTCCATTATTTGTATTTAGTGTGTCTGCATAATATTGCACCAGTAGAACTTTGCATGTTTGCACAACATTTATACCTTCACATAGCAAACAAAATTGCACAACTGTAAAGTCAGTGTCTGTAGTTTTTTGTATTCAAATAAGCAGTTGTTTATTTCTGTACTGTGCATTGGCATCTTTGAGCAAAATACAGCCAAAATTTTTGCCGCGGCGCGCTGCGCCGCACCTACCATGACCCTGGACAGTGACCCCTTGACAAACACATTTTTGGGGGGAACCACTGTAAGGTGTTGCACTTAGAGTAGCCTACATTTATTTATATGTTTTTTGATAAGCTGTTGCACTCTTAGTAAACCTAGGCCTACCTGTATTTTGATAAGCTGTTGCACTTAGAGTACATTTATTTCTATGTATTTTGATAAACTGTTGAAGAGTTAACCTATTGTGTTTTCCTGAACTGATAAGATTGTTAAACACTTAAACAACAGGCAGCCTATGTTAATCAAATAGGGATTTTTTTTGATAAGCTGGTGAACTCTATTTGATAAAATAAAGACAATATATGCACTCCTATGTCGTTGTAGTGTTTTACAGTATATGTAGCTATTGATGTGATGCTCATCAATTTTAGGCATTTTTTTCTGGCCCCTCATTTTGGATCATTTCCACCAACCGGCCCCCATTCAAAACTAATTGAATAGCCCTGTATTAGGCTAACTGTTGACTGTGTTCACGTCAAATCATTTATTCTGAATGTAGAGCACACAATGTGAGTGAAAGAGAACCGATGAGATAGGGTTTTGTGTGATTTATAGCGAACATATTTCTATGGCTTCTACCATTTATACTAATGAATACCGCTCATCCACAGTCTGGTCAACAAAAGCAGCCAGTACAACACTTACAGATATCAGCCCAACTTCAGCATCCGCAGTCTTCAGTTCTAGAACACCCAGCACAACGGGCAGCACTGCAACATCTGCACTGGTGGAAGAGAGTAAAACTTCAGCACCCACAGCAAGCAGCCAAACAGACAGCAGTGGTACCTCTACACTAGTAGATATCCCTCCATCTTCATCATTCTCAGTCACCTCAACAACAGCACGGAGTGCAACAAGCAGCAGTACTGCCCTATCAGGAGGAAGCACTACTTCAGTACCCACATTCTCCACAGCTACAGGTTGGTCTTTATGATTTGCCTCCCCTGAACCATTTTAATTCGCATTTGAAAAATGTTTAAGTCAATGTTAAAAATTATTCTTGGCAATCTTTTCTCAAAACTATAATAAATAATTATTAGTGAGTCACTTCTTTTGGCACGCTCTAGCATCAGAGGTGTCAAACTCTGGCCCGTTTCAATATTTAAATCTGGCCCGCGAACCAATTCAGCAATTCCATTCAATTCGGCCCGCAAGAAAAAATAAATCAAAATAAAATATTTTTTTTGTTTTGTTCTCATGCCTGTGCCATATCCGCACGTTGCACACGCTCCCAACCGTTAGGACACTCACGTAGCTTACTGCTAGGATATGTCAGTTTTCTAATGGCTGTCAATAGGCCAATCTATGTGGCTAAATAGCATGCTAATATTGATGATTGATTGTGTCAAGTGTCTAAGGATGAATGCTAACATTATCTGGTTTCTAACTTTTGTCTCAAGTTACAATATAGCTCAGTAGCTAACGTTAGATAGCCACTGATAGCCCACCCCTTTCGTTTCCAATGGTGGCTTTGCATTTCATTACCAATGTAAAGTAAGTGTCATCAATAGTTAACACTGGTGCTGGGTCATGATTCCTATACAAAATTAAATAAAAAAAACTTGATATGTTTTGAATGTGCAGAAAGTTTAGAAAAATACAGGAGAAAAAATATTGTGGCTCAATCCAGAATGCCTGAGAGCCCTACTGCATTACAGTATATTCCTTATAATTGTTTCACCAGAAACCTGAATGTTGTCTTTTCCTATACAAAAATAAAGACATTTCCACAATAAATTGACACAGAAGGCACAGAAAACAGAAACAGAAAAATCCACCAGAATGCAGGAAATTAAGTGTTTGACGCACACAAATTTCTGGGGGATCACCCCGATACCCCCCACAAATAATTTGTTCCCCCAAAATATTTAAACAAAACCTAGCCTATGGCCCTGTATGTACGCAGGTTATATACCTAGATATGCTGTTTGATTTTTGGATTGAAAAGAATGCATTTCAGTAAGCGACATGTCTGGCCCTTAGTGTGATTATCATGTTGTAATTTGGCCCTTTGTGAAAATGAGTTTGACACCCCTGACCTACATGGACACTAACAGCACGGCCAGACAGCCACATCATATAAGCACTCTTATCCACACTACATACTATAGCAAAATCTATGATCAGTCATGTGTTTTATTACCGTTTGTTAGATCATGATGAATTTGTAATTTAATCTTGAGCATGGGCTCAATTCAAGTATGTTTTCCTGAATTCCAATGAAGTGATATGCCACTGTGCTGTTCCTTTTTATTTTCTAGCTCAAACAAAAGCTCCCACTACCACAACGTCAGGTAATATCCACAACACCACCTCATTCACTGTACCCCCTGCCTCCCCCCACCTCCTCCAGTGCCACACATAGACCCCGTTTCCATTTGTCTTTAATATGTGATTTTTGTGATCGGATCACATGAATACAGCTCTAACTACAGGTGAAAACACTCTCAAGACGCATTGAGATCGGATCACAAAAAACACATTCAGGTTCAGGTTCAGGTTCAGGTTACTTTATTCGTACCGTAGGTAAACTTGTGTTGCAGTTTAAAAGTGAGCTTCCGTCACACAGTTAGGACATCACATACACACAAAACACAAATGGGAAAGTTACATACAGTAGGTAAAACAATTAAAGTGCTCCAGTCCTGTTTTCATATTTACTTTGACACATGTTGGTGACAGGATGAAAAGTAAGGGTGACAGCACACATCCCTGTGGTGAACCAGTAGAGGAGCAGAGTTGGCTGGAGAGTACTCCATTAACCCTTACTCACTGTGACCTTTCAGTTAAAAAATCCACAATCCAGCCCACAAGATTAAAACCTAGGTTGAATTGTTCTAAAAGCCGGCTTGCCAGGATGTGGGGTTGGATTGTGTTAAAAGCTGATGACAAGTCAAAATAAAGGAGTCGAGCATGAGACCCACTTCCCTCCAGGTGTTTAAAAAGTGAGCTCTTTAGCACAGGATTTAAGTAGTTGGCCACATATATTGTCAGGGCCGGTACTTTTGTTGACCTTTATTGAGTTAAAAACATTTAAAATATAATTTAGTGATTTCTGAAAGTGCTGTTTTTCTTTGAGTTTCAAACCAAGTTCCTGAACTTCATGGCTAAAATCAAGAGTATCAAAACAATTATAAAAGCAATTAAGAGCATCAGCAAACTCAGTGTCCAACTTGAAGTCCACTAGAGAGAGATGGTTGCTGTGTCTCTGATTCCGGAGGCCCGTTATGGTTTTCATGCTAGATCAGGCTGAGCCCAAATTATTGGCAGCCATTTTATTCTCCAAATCAGTCTTATATTTCTGTTTTGCTTTAAGAATTTCAATTTTCAGCTCTTTAGTAGCCACATGTAACTCAGAGACTGATCCGCTCTTAAAAGCAAGCCTCTTCTTCTGCACATAAGATTTAACAGAACTATTCTATGGGCAGAGATATGTGTCAGTAGAACTTGAATTTGAATTGATCGACTTGAATATGAATTGATCAACCTGCATTTGAATTATTGATACTTGAATTAGAATTTATACACTTGAATATGAATTAATCATTTGAATTTGAATTAATTATACTTGAATCTGAATCAGTTAATATTCGAAATGAAACATTCAAATAAAAGTTCTAAATTCAAGTTCAGTTGAAGATGATGATGATGATTTGGCGAGTGTTAATGTAGAGCCCTCTAAGCAGTGTTGTGCATCGCTCCTCTTTGTCTAAATGAGACAGTAGCCTATCTCGTCAACCTAGACTTGTAATTATCTTTGCACGTAATGCATTTTAATAGCAAATGTGATTAAAACTGTGGCACTGTACAGCCCTGTACATTTACTTGTTTGAACCCCACCGGTTAAAAACACCAATGCAAACGGAAATTATGTACGTGTTGATTTACATACAGAGCGGGTAAATGAAATCCGATCGCATGTAGACAAAGAAGTCACATGTGAAAAGACAAATGTGAACACACGGACAGAGAGCTGGCCACTTGTTATCACATTGAACAAAATCACATCATAATCCCAGGTGGAAACAGGGTCATAGTCTGCCTCTGCCTCAACCCCGCAATGATCAGCAACAACCCTTTAATTTCTCTCAGCTCATCCACCAGGAAGCCTTAAAGCATTTTCACCACTCATGTTCCGATTTGAAGTGGGTCCTTGTCGACCTAAATGGACACTAACAGCACTGCCAGACAGCCACATATTAGCACTCTCAGCGACAATTGCTAATACCATTATGTCTGCACTAGCTACTGTATCATATCAGTCATGTGCTTTACTGTTAGCATCATGATGCTTCTGTAAGCCAACAGTGTCATTTTGTAATAGTAATGCATATGGATAAAAAATATAGCCATAGTTTGGTACATTGTTGATCTGTATACAGCTGTGCTGTGTGTGTGTTTCAGGCTGTGCAGGTCCACCTATGCAGTGCTGCTCTGGTCAAAACAACAGCTGTTCCACAGGACAATGTTTATGTGACGAATACTGTGAGACAGTCAATGACTGCTGTCCTGACTTCAAATTAATCTGCACACAATGTGAGTGAAAGAGAACCGATGAGATAGGGTTTGTGTGATTTATAGTGAACATATTTTTGTGGCGTCTACCATCCACAGTCTTGTCAAACAAAACTTCAGCACCCACAGCAAGCAGCCAAACAGACAGCAGTGGTACCTCTACACTAGTAGATATTCATCCATCTTCCTCATTCTCAGTCTCCTCAACAACAGCACAGAGTGCAACAAGCAGCATGACTGCCCAATCAGGAGGAAGCAATACTTCAGTACCCACATTCTCCACAGCTACAGGTTGGTTTTTATGATTTGCCTCCCCTTAAACCATTTTAAATTTGCATTTTTATTTTTTGTCAATGTTAAAAATTGTCTTGGCAATTTTTTCTCAAAACTATAATAAATAACAATTAGTCAGTCACTTCCTTTGGCACGCTCTAGCACCTCAGGCTTTTGACATTTTCTTATCCTCTTAGCAAGCACACTGACAGAAACAAGTCGAACTCTATATACTAGTAGTGTCACCTCTTCACAAGCAGGAGAAATAAACACTGGACCTTCCAACACAAAGACAGATTCCACGACCAGCACCAGCTCAGCTAAAGGTAAAATCAGTGAAATGGATATTTGCACTTCAGTGTTTACAGTTTAAATGCTCAAATGCATTTTTATTTGCACCTTTCTTTCTTCAGATGCCCAAATAGCGACTGTCCACATAAAGGTTTCAGTTCTATCAAGTAATGAGGAAAATGAAGATGTGATTTTAGAGGCTGTATCCAATGCAAGTACAAACAACCTTCAAATAAACATCACGCAGTATCACAAAACATTACTATATACAGTATACACACTTATGTGTCTTCTCTCTCACAGTTCATATCCCAGGCCCTTCTCCAGCAGAACTGTGAGGGCTGTACATCGACTATCAGACACATCAATCCCACATGAGAAAGGTCCTGTGAAAGGTAAAGTGTCTTGCCAAAGGACACAACAATCATGACACAAGTGGCAGGGCGAGTATTAAACCGCCAACTCTTTGATCATTGGCCGACCCGCTCTACCACCTGAGCCACAGTCGCCCACACTGACAACAGAGTGCAAAACTCTCAAAAAACAACATAAATTATACAGATTTAACCTGTATAAACTCTTAAAGATTAGTGCTTGCTTAACACTTTGGCAAATACAATTGCATATAACCACATATTTATTCAGCACTAAGTGTTGGGAGTTAACAGGTATTAACAGGATGAGCAGCCAAAAACAGATCAAGGCAGACGGGCCTGTTTGGCTGGATAGGGTGTAATATACAGTCATATGAAAAAGTTTGGGAACCCCTCTCAGCCGGCATTATAATTGACTCTGCTTTCACACAAAAAAGATAAAAGTGGTATGTCTTTAATTTACCAGGAACAGCTAAGTACTGGGATGTTTTCCAAACAAAGATTTTTTGAAAAGCAGTATTTAGTTTTATGAAATTAAATAAAATGTGAAAAACTGGCTGTGCAAAAATATGGGAACCCTTGTGGTCTTGCTGATTTTAATGCATGTAACAGCATGTAAAACTGAGGACTTTAAACACAAAGTTGGTTGGATTATGTTGTTAAGCCTTGCACCTCATATAAAGGTCTGTTTAATCATGATAAAAGGTGTTTTAGGTGCCTAAATGCAAGTTCCACTTCTCTTTGACTCTCTGCAGAAGTGAGACAGAATGCGATCATCAAAACAGCTCCCAAAAGATCTTAAAAACAAAGATTATTCATTGTCATGGTTTAGGGGAAGGCTACAAGAAGCTTTCCCAAAGGTTTCAATTGTCAATTTCTACTGTAAGGAACGTTGTCAGGGAATGGAAGGACACAGGCACAGTTGCAGTTAAACCCAGGTCTAGCAGACCAAGAAAAGTACAAGAGCGGCATATGCGGCGGATTGTGAGAATGGTTGCACACAACCCAAAGATCACCTCCAAAGACCTGCAAGAACATCTGGCTGCAGATTGTGTATCTGTACATGGTTCTACAATTCAGTGCAATTTGCACCAAAACATCTGTATGGGCGGGTGATGAGAAGGAAGCCCTTTCTGCGCCCACGTCACAGATACAGTTGCATGGAGTATGCAAAAGCTCATTTAGACAAGCCAGATTCATATTGGAAGAAAATGCTTTGGACTGATGAGACAAAAATTAAGTTATTTGGTCTTTATAAAAAGCAGATGTTTTGGTGCAAATTGCGCTGAATTGTTGAACGATGTACAGATACACAATCTGCAGCCAGATGTTCTTGCAGGTCTTTGGAGGTGATCTGTGGGTTGTGTGCAACCATTCTCACAATCCTCCACCTATGCCGCTCCTGTTTTTTTCTTGGTCTGCCATGCCTGGGTTTAACTGCCACTATGCCTGTGTCCTTCCATTTCCTGACAACGTTCCCTACAGTCGAAATTGACAATTGAAACCTTTGGGAAAGCTTCTTGTAGCCTTCCCCTAAACCATGACAATGAACAATCTTTGTTTTTCAGATCTTTTGGGAGCTGCTTTGATGATCCCATTCTGTCTCACTTCAGCAGAGAGTCAAAGAGAAGTGCAACTTGCATTTAGGCACCTAAAATACATTTTATCATGATTAAACAGACATTTCTATGAGGTTCAAGGCTTAACAACATAATCCAACCAACTTTGTGTTTAAAGTCATCAGTTTTACATGCTGTTACAGGCATTAAAATCAACAAAACCACAAGGGTTCCTATATTTTTGCACAGCCAGTTTTTCACATTTTATTTAATTTCATACAACCAAATACTGCTTTTCAAAAAATCTTTGTTTGGAAAACATCCCAGTACTTAGCTGTTCCTGGTCAATTAAAGACATACCACTTTTATCTTTTTTGTGTGAAAGCAGAGTCAATTATAATGCCGGCTGAGAGGGGTTCCCAAACTTTTTCATATGACTGTATGTTGCCAACACTTACAGTAAAAGCTTAAATAAGTTGGCAATGGATGTTCTAGCCCATTTTTTAAAATGTGTATCACTTAAATTGACAATGAAATTAAGCATCCATGTAGGCAGTGGGTTAGTTCAGAAGCCAAGACAGAAGGTGCCCTTAAGTTAAAATGCAAGGTGATGTTTCATTTGAACAATATAGAATCTCAGTGTATGAGCCATTTTCATGTATTCATATTTACATGCTTTCAATGAATGATTTTCCATTTGAACCATAGCATGTATGATATGTGTTTATTAATGGATTTGGTGTGTTGTTGTAACTCCTGCAGGTCAGTTTGGGGGCATAAAGGAGAATTGCTGGAGCCTAGTGTCGGCTGACTGAGAAAGAAGACAGTCTTTTACCTTGTATATGGAGTTTACAACTTTAAGTTCTTATTTTGCACATGTTGCTTATATAAAAGTTAAGTAATAGAACCATTTAGTTGATTAATCAGTTATGCAATATCAAATGAACATCTTAACATCTTTTTGAACAAGTGTCTGTTCACCTCAATCAAAAAGACATGAATTCAAACAAATGGAATTTGTGGTCACTAAATTTAGATGTGTAGTAGCCTACTGTTAAGTTGAGGGCATAGATCAAACAAACAAGGGCTAAAATAAGTATTGTCATTATGATTTCATCTGTTAATCATTTTTCTCTATTACTCAATTACCATTTACTTAAAGCCAAATATGATGTCTTCTTATGTCTCATCTTGTCCAACATACAGACCAAAAACCGAAGATACTCAGTTTATTTTCAAACGAGACAACGGAAATCAGAAAATAAGACTTTTGAGAAGCTGGAACGAGATTTGTTAATTGACTAATCATTAGCTACATCAGTGACTGAACACCAAAATACAAAATTGGTCAATCGAGCACTCTTCAGCAACAACAAAACAGCTTCAGAGTAGGCTAGGCTACAAACAAAGTGAATATGAGTCCCTTAATAGTCAGGGAAGACACCAGCTATCAATGAGTCAGACACAGACAGAAGGACATTGGATGTAGTATTGGACTTACGTTTTGACGTCGAACCCCATCCCCCTCTCGGACGTGAAGTGGTTATGTTTAGGCCTATGTCAAAATCTTTTATCACTTGAAAATGAGGTTGTTCCCTTTATTTCTTGCTGCTACCGCCGGCTAAACAGTAACATTAGAAAACTAACTAACTCTGCTGTATTTATATTCTTTGTCGCAAGCTCACAGTGCGACCAGCTTTGCTTTACGGTTCACTTCTACAGAAACACGTAAATTGTTTGGCTGTGGGGGGCGCTGTTTTACTGAGGGAACTCAATAGTATTTTTTTTTCTTTTTTTTCAGTTTGTATGGTTTCATGTGGAGATGTGTGTTTAGTGCCTATGTCGTATACCATAATGGCCACAATGTAAAACAAATAATACATGATGATTGAGTTAGACATTTTTGTGTTTGCAATTGTTGGCAGTTCGTCATAATGTGTGTTTGAATGCGTGTATACTGAATATTGTGTACCTCATGATTATGTTACATCACTGCCTTCTTTCGTTGCTCAATAAAGTAACATTTGGACACTCACCTATGTGTTTTCTTAAATAATGGTGAAATCACATCTGAGTTTCATTTTGTAGCTCAAAACACAGCTGCAAACACTACAAAAAGTTCCAAAAAAAACATCCAACTCTCATAGGGGTCTTGTTCACTGCAACAGTGTGAAGCCCTGATCAGTCTATGTATTACCTACATCATCTAAAGAGTCCTTGGGTTTCTTAAAAGAAGCTATATACAACAAAGCTATTATTATTATAACGATATTAGTATCATTGTATGCCGTGTCTAAGTGCTCAAATCTGACCCAATCTAAGATCAGCGTTTTACTATAGAATCAGTCATTTCATTCTTCCCAAAGTCAACCAGTCAGCCAGATGCTCAGGTCAAACTAATAATAACTGTTACAGGTGTTCTGTTAGATGACCTGCATGACATGTAAGGATTTCTATCCTGACTACAACTCCCATGTTCACACAGTGTAAGTGAAGGCAAACACAAAAACACAAAGGTGCACAGTTTCAAGCATTTGATGTAGGCTAAGTCAGTTTATGGACAGGTTTGTATTGTAAAAACCTTTACAAATGAAACCCCTACAAAAAATGCAGTATGATATCTACACCAGTAGGTGGCAGCAAGCACTAAGGATACACTAAATGACAGCACAACTTTAGGATACAGTTTCCACTACTCCAGGTAAGTGGTATGCAGACAATACATCTATTCCTCCAAAATGTATTCCTAATATTGTTGTTGAATGTATTGTTGTAGGCCTAGTTTTGTAGCTGCCACACCTGTACACACTCTTCTCGCTTCTCAAGAGTTTCCTTCTTAACATAGCAGGGAACTCACTGACACAAACCAGTCACATCTTCACCAGCAGATGGTGCAATATCCACAGCTTGCAACCAAGTGTCCGACAGGACAACTATCCTCTTTGAAGACAGTCATTGACGCGGATACAATCCAATGGTTGAGTCAACAGTTTAAAGGGCAACATGCATGTTCTATTTATGCAGGTGTCTTAGGTATTGTTCACCGATACGACTTTGTTTAAAACCCAGGAGCACGACAATGAAGATGTGATTTGTATTTTGTGTAAATAGATGCAATTCATTTTCATCATACAGTTTATTGCGTATTCAGTGTGTGTGTGTGTGTGTGTGTGTGTGTGTGTGTGTGTGTGTGTGTGTGTGTGTGTGTGTGTGTGTGTGTGTGTGTGTGTGTGTGTGCGTGCGTGCGTGCGTGCGTGCGTGCGTGTGTGTGTGATGCATCTACTGCAATGTTTAAAATAATAATTGAGGACGGTGGACATTTTTCAATGATCACTGTTGATTGATGCACTCTCCCGGGGCCCTATCACCCACGATACCTTTGTTTTAATTACTGAGTGCGGAGCAAGCTTTCCTATGGTTTCCTTTAATATTTGTGTTCAATGTCCTGCAGTAATTTGTCTGCAGACCTATTGATCTGTTGTGTCAGGAGCGTCTGGGACAGCCTGTTTTACAAATATATATAGTTCAAATGGAAAAGAAAATGTAAGTAGCCTACATTTCTTAACTATGCTGTTTTCATACTGTCCATTTATTTATCTGACACAACATCATGTGGTGCTAATGTCACAAAAGCCTCTGCACAAAAGTGTAATAAAGTCTACCTGTAATGCTGATATAATTGTTTAGGCTAAATTAAAGATGTATTGCATAATGTTATGTCTAAAAAAAAATACTGTCAATAATGGTGAACAGCCACTCAAACTTAATCATTCAACAATCCGAATCCGTAAAATGCACATAGCCAAATTAGATAAATAAAATAAAATGCTAATAACGACGTTTGCGTTGCATTGTTGTCTTTTACGATAAATGAACGCATAAAGAAGGAAGATAGGAAGTGAGGAAAGGTGTAAATGATCAGTTTCCATTTTAAGCCCTATAAAATGATCCAAATGCACATAGCCAATTAATTCGGTCAGTATACTATCTGTTGAATACTTGGGGAAAGCTCCCCAAAAACATCAAGGCATCGTTGTTATGTCAGGTATGGATCTCTACACGTGGTGACCCCAGCACTTCAAGGGGATGAAGAGGATGGGACAAAAATGTAATTATGAGGGGCAAGAAGAGGAAGCGGGTCTACATGGCCTCGGGGACCGGCATATCCTATAGGAGCGGATAGTTCAAATTAGACCAGCATTGTCAGTCCGGACCCACCTTTGACCCCCGGAGATGTAATAGCTCAGAAGACCATCATGCAAAAATAAATAAAAAATAAATAAAATAAAAAATAATTGAATTATTCTTGTCATTGTATTATAGGCATACCTACTTGCCTGGTACGTGCATCAGTGTCGTTCATTCACTCCTTCACCCGTTCCCAACCGTAGGCCCTATACCTGTTCAGCTATACCGGGTCCGCTAATTTAAAGCGTCCCCCCTCTCCTCCCTTCTCCGCAAAGGTGACGTTAGCGATGCGTGGTGCAAATCAGAAGCGTGTGTCCTCCCCGCAATCCCACAATTGCACATAATTCTGCAGAGTGGGTCTCGGGTTCATGTTTCGCCACAGCTTTGTAAACTTAGATCATATGGGGTCATCGGGAGGTTGGAGCGGCCTGTGCGTCGACTCTACAAAGATCAGTTACTATGTAATGGCAAAGGAATGTGGCTCGGTCTTGGCTTATTGCAAGGGGCTTTTGGGCCTAATTAAAATCAATTTGAGAGTGAGTCTTCATTTTATTTTTATTCAGCAACATCATTTGCGTGCATTAACATTTTGGTTTAGGCTACATTACATCCTATCGAAACTGCAATCAGGATCAAATGAAAGTAGGATACCTTCTAGAGTGAAATGACAAAATAGAGTGAAATGACAAAACTTACAATCCATACTGTAAATCAACATTTAAGTGGACAGTTCATGTTCGTACCCCAACATTTTTATAATTCATAAATATATGTTTGTAAATGCCTTAAACGTATTTTCAGTAAAACAATGCATAACCCTTATCTAGTTTGTTCAATATGTTCAGTTGACTTTAACTAAATTAGGATAATAGGAAAACCAATGGCAGGTCAATAGTCTCTCTCTCTCTCTCTCTCTCTCTCTCTCTCTCTCTCTCTCTCTCTCTCACACACACACACACTAACACACACAGTGTCCATGTTGTCCACACCATCAGTCAGTTGAGGTATCCCCTGGTATCCTGCGGTGTGTGCATGTCGAAGGCCCCGGTGTTATTGATCCTGATTGGGCCTCACAGGAGGAGATTCCGGCCTGCCATTGACCCACACTTCTCCATGTTTCCACCCTTCTCTCAGATCATCAGAGGCAGCCGTCTCCTCCTGCCGGCTGGCCGCTCGGCCTGCCTGCTTGCGTGTGCTTTCTGATTGTCAGATGGATGGGGAGGGGGAAAGGGGAAAATGAACTTACTACAGGTTCTGCAAAATCACTAGCAGGTCTTGCCTGAGTAGTCCGCACTGACGTTTTCCTGGCTTGGTGACTGTCAAAACATCCCCCCCATGCGTTCATACTCTCCCTCCCTCCCGCTCCCTAGAAAGCCTGTGGTTCACAGGCTGCTCTCCTCTTCAAAGTAAAACTTCTCCACCATGTGGCCTGTGTTGAATTTTTGTGTTGACGGCTGGCCGGTCCCTGTGAACTCGTCGTAGGGGTCCTTTTTCTCCTCGTCGCTGCCAACGAAGCACATGAAAAGTGTCATGGCCATGAAGGAGTAGAAGACCATGACAAACAGGATGTAAAAGTAGGCATTATCGTAAGTCTCCCTGAAACTGGCGATGGTGGACACTGGGCTAGTGCTGGACAGAGGGCTCACTGTGGGGCTGGAAACAGTGCTGTTGGTCTGCAGTCCATTGCTGTGGAGACCAGTGTCCTCCAGGAGCTGCTGGCATCTGGAAAGAAGAGGAAGCAGGAGGGTCCGGTTGATGCCTTTCATACCAAAATGGAAGGTGGGAGACAACGGAAAAAAAGTTGACAGACACAAAATAAACCAAAATTATTAGACAGAAAAAGGACCAGGTCAACTGAGAAAGCACTGCAGATGGAAAGTGTGAGCGGCAGGCACTTACCACTTTGGGAAAGGCACGCTGTGAGTCATCCACCCACTCTTGAAGAGACTTGATAAGGTGGCATTTGATAGATAAAGGCCACTGCTATTCTGTCTAGTTGGACGCATGCAAAACTGTCATAAAAGCACAACTATGACCTCATAATGGTGAAGGATTTGCCCGACATATTTCTTTCATTTTGATCCAAACTCACAGATAGCAATTCAAGGAAATATTTTTTGTCTCCACATATATTTTCTCCAGCACCCTTTCAACTCTTTTTCCTAACTGATTTTTTTTTGTCCCCTTTTTCTCTCAGCTCTTTGTGCTCCTTCCTTCACTTTCAATTTTGGCTCTTGGAAGTTGAAGAGACGCTTGGATTGTTGTCAGCTCCGGTCAAGTAGTCTACTCATTTCAAAGAGTGTTGGGGTCAGAGGTTAAGTTGTCTCCAGTGTGTTGCTGCTTGACTGACACTCCACTCCAAAGCAACCCCTTTGGCTTCTTCACTCATTGTGTCTTACAAGATGAGCGCTTGTAAAAGAGGAAAAAAAAGAAGACAAAAAGTTTGTAGAGAGCAAAGAAAATAGTGAAATGTGATCTTGCCTTGATCTAGGCTATGTTGGATGCAAACAGTGAGCAGAAACTCGCACATAAACAGGGTCATACTCAAATATGCACCAGGAAAAAAAAGCATTTAAAACATATAAAAACTAATATTTAGTGTAGTCTTATGCATGCACACTTGATAAACCATGAACGACATGGACAGCTGCATACCTGATCCTTTAACACCCTAGAGAAAATAATCCACAAAAAAATACTACAGGGAGTGATAAAAAAAAAATGCAAACGTGATATCTGTAACCCTTTTTGAGAAGACTGCCAACTGGGTGAACAGTGTTTTTCCTTTCTGTTTGGAAGTGAGAGTCAAAACCCCTCTGAACCCTGCACAGCCGTGTCAGTGACGGATGTCCCAGTGTGACTGTGGGCCGATGTGCTTATATAATTTACAGCAGCTCTGCTTTAGTCATTAAGGGGTGTGAAGGAGCCCCCAGGGAGCAGGAATTTGTCCAAAAGGAGTGTTTATGAAAGGGGGTTTATTTATAATTTAGTGCTCCAGGAGAGTGCATGAGGGATGCAGCTCACACAGAGGTATAGGTATACGGTCAATGTCCTGCTCATCTGGATTTAGATAGGGTGGGGGTAAACAGCTGGAAAGAAAGAAAGAAAGAAAGAAAGAAAGAAAGAAAGAAAGAAAGAAAGAAAGAAAGAAAGAAAGAAAGAAAGAAAGAAAGAAAGAAAGAAAGAAAGAAAGAAAGAAAGAAAGAAAGAAAGAAAGAAAGAAAGAAAGAAAGATTTTAGAAATGCTGCGGTCTCCAATCCCTAAAGAAACCACTCCAATGTTTACAAATGTTTAACCGGAAATCAAGAAGACGGCCACAAAATATTTCAATTACTTAATTTTCATATTTTGTTGTATTCATTTTCCAGTTTGATTATGTTTCCCTAAATTGAATGTCCTAACATGAAGGTCTAAACGGTGTTTAAACGCCTCCTCCACACTGCTAAGAATTGAATTATGCAGAGTAAATCCAGAAGGCTTTATATATTTTTTCAATTTGAATTCATTTTCTAAAATGTGTCAAATTTAAACTTGTAAAATAACAAATACACACACACACTTTCTTTTTTTTTCTCTTTGAAACATGGCTTCAGTCTTCTCGAAAGCAACCACAGCCCTGGTATCCCATGAATGACACCCACTCAGAGTCGCAGCTTTCAGCATTTTTATACAGTTTATTATAAATAGTAAATAGTGCTGTATTGTACACAAAACTTCTTACAACTAAATCCTTTTAAGCCATTGTAAATGAAAATCATACAAAAGAAATAACATGTATAATGAACATTGTGTAAGACTTACTTAAGCACCTAAGGGCGCTCAATACAAGACATATAGTACAGAAGGGACATAACACTTAAACAACACTAAATAAATAAGTAATGAAAGAAATGTTTGCAAGTTCCTGTTGAAAACTAATTGAACACATGCAACAACAAAAAAAGAAAGAAAATTAACTGTCAAACTGAATAATGTATTCAATGGCAGATAATTTTTTGGCTTAATGATATCACAACTACATTTTCTAGTTTTCATCGATGATGATGATGATGATGATGATGATGATTTTTCCCCTGATTGGTCAATGCACACAACCCACAATGAATGAGATTAAAAAAGGGAGAGCATATTCTTGAGGGCGTAATCAGGGGTTATTTGATCGTTGTTCATGAGGTATGAATGTATTGCACTTTCTTTGGGTTGCAGTGGTTTCACTATGACTCCACTCCGCCTCCATTCATGCCTTTCTGCTGGTTTTATCACTGGTGTAGTCACAATTTGCATCACCAATGTCTTATACAAGAATCACACCAATGTAAAGTAAATATTATTTTCCTAAGACACTGTGATGAAGAGAAGCACATGGGGGTAGCGGTGGGGTGGGGTGATCACCGAGTCCAACTCCACTGGCATCTCTGCCACTTATTACAAAAAATCAAATACACAATCTTGAATGTATTTACTCCCCTTTCCCCAGCCCTCTTCATTCCTTCTATGAGCGTGGACAACAAACCGTTGCTCGCTTCCTTGGAGCATGACGTGACGCATGGGGCAAAGCGACTGCCAGGTAACAGGAGAGTCTGTTGCCTTTGGTCCTAATTATTCCAGTCAACCCTCCTCCAACGCCAATCGCTACACCTCCATCTCAACTGATTCCCTTTGCGGAAGGAGAAAAACCTCGACCCCCTTCACACACCCAAACCCGCTTTCTCACTGTCCTCAGGGTTTGGGGAGGTTTGGCAAAGGTAGCGGATGGGCGGGGGGGTGGGGAGTGTTCTCTGGTGATGAATGTCAGACTGGCCCAGGGAAACCTCCTGTTCAGGCCATGTTGGGGGCTTCATATAATGAAAGGCACCTGAGGAGAACAGGGAAAGACAGAGGGGAAGGTTCATGAGATTCTATGCATTTCAATTCGGCTTTAGCTGCTTAAATATACTCTGATGGTCACCTTGCCACAAAGGTGTGAGATGGGAAGTTAGTGGAGAGGTGAAAAGACTGTGAAAGAGGGAGGGGTGTTTAAGAGCAGAGGAGAGCAGGTGGGAATGGAAACTGGGGTCCTAGGTGAAATTATAAAACTTAAAAAAAACAGGTGAAGAGCTTTTGGAATCTCCCTGGACGTTCTTTGAACCTAATGTGGTCGGCTACAAACTAGCCTGAGACTGAGCCTTAGCCAGGATCTCTGGCTCTGCCCCACTGATCAATAACAACTCTAAATCTGACCTCCAGTGGGACACATGGTTCTAATCCTGGCCTGCCAAGGGCCATAATCGCCCCCTGTTAAAGAGCCCCTACTCTCCTTTTATATACACACACACACACACACACACACACACACACACACACACACACACACACACACACACACACACACACACATATATACGCATATACACAGAGACACACACATTTCACCAAACCCCCAAAAGCTGCATGTGGGTCTCTCCCAGGACTGGCTAATTTAATGACATCAAGATGTTGCCACTGATGGGCTAGTCAACATGTGGTAGTGTACCTCAGATCAGCCCCAACAACACACCGCCGAGACCCACGCTCCCCCACATCCCTCCTGTCAAACACGCTTTGGGAAGTAGCTCCTTTCATTTGGGCGGCTATCTTTGTTACACAGAGGTCATTACATGGCTAGGTGAGCTACACCGAGGGGTTTGATGGGCGGGCTCATCATACGGGGGTCAGGAAAGGACAGTGTGTTTGGATAAGACCCGGACATGCCTCTCCCGCATCAGGGCCACGTGGATAGCTCGGTGATGGTAATGTAAACTGAGGCAACCTGGCCACTACTCACTCTCTCTTTAAATACATGTAATTCCAGCAGTGCGCGGGGTGATTTGAGAAGCTCGCTCATCAGAGGGGTCCGCGCAATTAACGTGGGTTTAAAAAAACATAAACTAAATCGCATAGCAAGGGCAAAAGTTATAGAAGGGCATAACTTCTAATCACTCGTAGGTCACTCAATTCTATTACATAAATGAAAGTCTCTAAATGTCCCCTAAATCAGAAGGGAAACACAAGTTAAGTAAAGCACTTCGAGAATAGAGTGTGTTTCAAGGGTACCTTGCTCTGACCGTACTGTCCATACTGGTAGGATGGATGGTGGTCCATGGCGTAGGCTTGGGTGGTGTAGGAAGGTGGACAGTAAGACTGGGTGTTAGGCAGGCTGGGCATACTGCTCAGGCCTGGTAGAGCCTCCAGGCGCTGGGAACCATGACAGCTGGCAGCCATACCTCCGTTTGGCTCCAGGCCTCCTGTCAGCGGGGAGAGGGCAAAGTCACTCTGGGACTGATGTGGCACTCCACCGGGGTTCAATAGGCCCATCACCTGAGAGGAGAAATAGAGGAACACCATGGTTATTAGAATAGAACAGAATCAAATAGAAAAGACCAAAAGTGTTCTAGTTGTTCCATAGTAATGCAAAATGAAATATATTGTTTATCAAGTGCATTCAGCCATGAAAGTATAAACTTAAAACTGCAAAAATCACGCATTTGCAAGCAGCATATGAACATTTAATAAATGGTTATAAACCCATTATAATGTAGTCAAAAGTGTTCATTCATTTATAGGTACAACAGATATTATTATTATATAATACGTCTTCATAGGAAAATATATACTTGCTGACAAATACTGTGCATTAATAAAACACTGTAAATGTCCTATAGCTGATTACAACTATACTGTATTATATTATGTGTGTTATGAACCATTAATGAAATGTTTGTCTCCTGCTCATAAATGCTACATAGGGGAACTTGAAGTGTTAAAGAGTACATTTTAAAATGAAAAATACATAGCCAATTTATTCCTTGCCTCAAAACACTCTTCCACTCAGGTGGGCTGAAGTGTAGGCCCTCTCCTTGTTCATTGTCAGAGGAACATTATTACTGGCTTCCCTCAAACATGTGGTTTCCCTTTACTCTGCTTGACTGATTGAGGAGATGGTGGCTAAAGAGTTCAATCCTTTGGCCCACTAGTGGTTTCTGTTAGAGTTATCCTGTCAAATTTATGGACGCAGAGGATATTTCTTCACTTTTTATTTTTCCTTCAAGACACATGCTGGCTTCTATAGCATTGTGTTACAAATGGAATAAATAAAAAACAGATTAAGAGTCCATGTCTGGTTATGGCTGATCGGAATATAAGAATGAGAATGTGATGTGTTTTAAGAGGAATTAAAACAGATTTGTATGTGCCCACTGATGTGGGCCTTTTCTGAGAAATGTGCTCTCTCTCTTATCGTCTCTATTTACCTCTCTTGGTTTTTCTTGATGCCCTAAAATCACCGTGTCCTTGTGAGGGCCCGGGGTTAAGAGGCCAAAGGGTACGTGGGAACGGGGAGTAGAATGTGTTTGTGTGTGAGAGCTACCTCTCCTACGTGTGGAACTGGGAGTTTAACAGTAGGTGTGTGTGTGTGTGTGTGTGTGTGTGTGTGTGTGTGTGTGTGTGTGTGTGTGTGTGTGTGTGTGTGTGTGTGTGTGTGTGTGTGTGTGTGTGTGTGTGTGTGAGTGTGTGTGTGTGTGTGTGTAGGTGTGTGTGTGTGTGTGTGTGTGTGTGTGTAGGTGTGTGTGTGTGTAGGTGTGTGTGTGTGTGTGTGTGTGTGTGTGTGTGTGTGTGTGTGTGTGTGTAGGTGTATGTGTGTGTGTGCGTGAGCGTGTCCGTGTGCATGTGTGTGTGTGCATGCGTGCGTGTGCACAGCGGTGTGTAATATAAGCATTTTTTGCTCTGATGTCAGGGGTTGCGGGGGTATCGTTGATACACCGTGAACAGCTGCACATAGGGTTTGCGTGAGAAGCCAAGTCATGAAAGTGTCTAAAAAATGAAGTTAAAGAGAGAACAAGAGTTACAGGGAAAAGAGTTACAGTCCGTGTAGGAGAAAATTTTGCTAAAGCAAAGCACGAAACCCAACACATGGAAAATAACCTGGAAAGGAGAAGAAGAAAGAAGTAACGCTGAGTGATGTGAAAACAAGGGTTTTCCTAACCGACAGCTCGCTGGCACACACACGTATACACATGTAGACATACCGAGGCAACCTCAGATGTCTTTAATGTATGTAATTTACAGTTGGTCTGTCGGTGATCTGGCCTCACACATCTGACAAACCCATCAATGCAGCCTCCCACCGAACCATTATTCATCTTTCTGCTAAGGATGTGTAATATACTTTAAAACACATGCACGCAGAGTCCATCCATTTTCGGCTCTATATTTAAAGTGTACAGATTTCAGAAAAAATACTTATTCACCTACAAATGTTCATGTCGCTCTAAAACAGAATCAGCCATTTTTTATTTATTTTTTTCTGAAATATTTAGTGGATTAAGTTATTGCTACTGAATATAAAAAAAACTCAAATGTATAGTTGCGTGGCTTCATGAAAAAAAAAAGGTGTCCCTGCTTATCTGATGGTGTTGAGCCCATTTCTTCTAATTACTTAACACATGCTGTAGATTCCAGAGCAAAACTTGTAGTTTGCGTGGTATGCGTCTGTTGAGTGCATGCTTGTGTGGTCATGCACGCTCTGTCTGCAACTGAAACGGCAGCAGTTCCCCGACGGTGTCTGTTTTGAGGTTGTTCCGGGGATTAGGTCTCAGGGGGGTGCAAATCCTGGCCGCTCGCTTCCTTGGTGAGAAAGGGTTCCTTTGGTATGCACTAGATCAGCAGTGAGACGCCAGAGATCCCGCACCACAGGGAAACCACCGGCCCCGACTCAAGCTCTCAATACAGAGCTAACTGCTCAAGAATATCACCTATCTAAAGTCAACTTCATCTATACTAAAACTCCATGGCGCTCAAATGGAACCGTATCTGGAGATTGCCTGAACCCTCCAAATCTCCCGCTGTATACAGAATAGTAAAATAGATTGTTTTTTTTAAAGACAGATTTAAAGTTCAGATAATTACAGGGAGGATTTAATAGAAAATAGACAAAACTTTGCAGCAATTGGAGGTAAAAGAAAAACTAAAGCAGTAAAGCTCTTCTGTGTAGTGCAGAGAGGTCTTCAAGCATTAACTATCAATGTCATAGGATTAAATCAATTTTCATTTCCGCCATCTTATTAAGTTAAAATCGGGGAAATTAATGATATGCTCATCCGAAATGGAGAAAACTGTATCGCAATATACATTCAAACAGCTGCAATGAATACATGAATTAAAACAAATTAGCCAACAAAGTGAGTCATTTGCATAAATTACACACTTTGTTACGAGGGGATAGATTACTTCATTCCAATCAATTAAGACGCTGGAACATTCTGTGATTGCAATTCCAGACTGAGAAAACATTCCAGGCACGCCGCCGTCCCTACGCAAGACGAGATGTCCATTCTGTAAGGAGCTGCCTGCTAAGGTTAATGCTGAAACCATTCACAAGGCCACTGCACCTTTGGCCTCTTTATTGGAGTTTAAGTCACTCAGCGACCCTTTGGGTGCATGAACTCCCACCACGGCCATGCACACAGATACAGGAGGGCAGGTTAGCATACCAGTTAGGCTTCAACAAAGTAATTAACTGGAGTACAAATTACTGCTAAGTTTACAACCATCAACCAATGACAATCGCAGCCTCCTGTCGCCTTCCCTTTCCCTTGTTTCTCTATACTTTCATCCGTCCAATGAAAATAAAAATCCCCCAAGGAATAACGTTTTAAAAATAAATGTGGCGAGTTCTCGACAACACATCCTAGTCCATAACTAGATCTCACATAT
Organism: Ammodytes marinus; assembly: GCF_949987685.1. NCBI lineage: Eukaryota > Metazoa > Chordata > Actinopteri > Uranoscopiformes > Ammodytidae > Ammodytes > Ammodytes marinus. The sequence continues at coordinate 21,475,809 of NC_137213.1, read as the reverse complement.
CAAAGCAGTTAATTATACCTTCAGCCACAATGGTGCCACCAGCACTCTCTGACCGTGCACCCTGGCAGCCACAACAAAGATCTTCTTTTATTCAATATATATACATCCTCAGGCATTCAAATAGTAACAAGACTGCCCGAGGCAGTTTTTTATCTGTGCCTGACAGGAGTCTGAGATCCTCTCTCATGGGCATTAGTACCCAGCATGCATTGCATGTGGGCTGGCCACCCTTTGTGGCGGTTAAAAGCTAGTTTTCCGCCTGTTAGGCCATCTTCTGGGCTGGTAGGGAGCCACTGATGGACACTGATGACTGTGTAATCGACCATAATTGTCTTTTCAGTTTTGATTTGTGTCATCATCCGACATCCATACATCCTTTCTCATGTCTGCTCACTTTTGCCTTCCCAAAGACTGACGTTTGCCACATTATAAATTCATCAAGCACCCCATCAGAATAAACAAAAAATGAAAAGCAACCGTGTTCCTTAGCCTAACAAGGTTCTCATTAATGTCACTGCAATGACATCCCCTGGGGTCACACACAGGGAGGAGGGGTGTGTGTGTGTGTGTGTGTGTGTGTGTGTTTAGGTGTGCATCATTATCCTTCCATATGGTGCATTTCATAAATGCCATGAGGAACAGTTGGTGTCCTGTTTTCTGGCATGATAACATATGTGTGTGGGTGTGTGTGTGTTTGTTGGAGAAAGGATTCATGTGCACACACACACACACTTATGCAGATATTCAAAGGGTTTGTGTTTTTTCTACATGTATGTAGTGTTTTTAAAAAGAGACAAACCTGTGGTGAGAGGCTGTTGCCGATGGAGGGGTTGACACTGTTGCCGTGTCCCGTCGGGCCTCCGAAGCTCTCCGAGTAGCCCGAGAAGCCGTGGCGTGCGGAGGACAGGCAGTATGCAGAGCTGCCGTCCTGAGAGCCCGCTGACGAGCTCAGCCCACCCTGGTGCACAGACGTGGGCGGCAGCGGCTGCGGTCTGTGGACTGTGCCGGGATGCTCGGACACTGCTAAGAATAAAACATTCTACTTAAAAATCCCATTTATGTCATCAGGTTTGCAAATGCTTTAACCCCCCAGTTCAGACATTTGAATGCATACATCTAAAAAGGTCCACTATGCAGTGTACGCAGGGGAGGGGTTCTTGTTCAAATGTTCAGACCCGTATTTTCTCTACATGTAATTCTTAGTATTGAATTATTCTATCACCTTTAATCATAGCCCAATTAAATTTTTGAGGCACCTGGAACCAAACATGAGACCAGAATAGGTTTGAAAACTGAACTGTTGGCCCCGCTGACAGTGAAAAAGTAACTTTTAAGGTAGCTTTCTAACTACAAGCAGGGTTCCAGGGATCCAATTTTACTGTGAGGAAAGTTTTTTTTAAATTAATTTATGAGAATATTCCTTTATGTTGGGTGTGCGCTCAGCTGAACCCACCTTGGGCTATAGAAGTAGGGGTGTAGGGGCTGTCTGACAGCTGATAGGACTGCAGGCCTGACATAGCTGACGGAGGGAAACCACCGGGGATAAGGTGGTTAAACGCCATCAGTTGACTGGCTCCTGCTTGCTTCCTCCACCGGGCTCTTCTGTTGCTGAACCACACCTGTGAGACGAACAGAAAGAGAATAGCTATGTTTATTTATCTGCTAACCCAATAGAATAAGTTCACTTGACTATATTGTCATCTGTATTTGTTAGAGTGCTCTGAGCTTTTGAAAGTGTGTGTGTGTGTGTGTGTGTGTGTGTGTGTGTGTGTGTGTGTGTGTGTGTGTGTGTGTGTGTGTGTGTGTGTGTGTGTGTGTGTGTGTGTGTGTGTGTGTGTGCTTGGCTACTTCAAAACCATTACTAGGGAGCTGAACTGATAGAGATCTTAACATCTGGAGCGTGCAGTCAAACCACAGACATTACATCTCTGTGTGCTACTGCATGTCACTAGGTTCAGAATGTTATGCCAGAGGGCTGTTACAGCTGTTAAAGCCCATATTACCACACTTTCTAAAATAAGTCATCTATTTTGGGAATCTCTTTACATAGCCCCCTTTGTTTGCAGTCTGACAATGACACATAAAATACCAAAATGGGAATCTGTTTTCATACACATTGGGTGCACTGTGTGTCTGCATTGTGTCTGTGTCTGTATGTGTGGAGAAGGGGGTCAAGCATGGGGTAGAGAGGGAGGGAGGGGGGCACATGTCTAATGGCTGTTTCGGGAATGTGTGGCAACATCCCAAGGCAATCGAAACGCCCACGTGACACATATATCCATAACAGACTGACACTTTGAAGATGAAGATGAGTCGTCGGCCTGTGCTTTTCTAACGTCTCTAACCTGAACTCGCGCCTCTGTCAGCTTGGCCCGCTGAGCCAGCTCCTCACGCGTGTAGATGTCCGGGTAGTGCGTGCGTTCGAAGGCCCTCTCCAGCTCCTCCAGCTGCTCCGCCGAGAAAGTGGTGCGACTGCGCCGCTGCTTCCTCTTGAGAGGCAGGCCTGGCTCAGAGTCCACGTCGGAGCCCTCGTCCGAGTGACTTGCTAGAATTGCAAAAAAAAAAAAAAAAAAACGACTGTCACTCTTCCAACATTCAGAAGGGATCAGATTGATGCAGCAGGAACGAACTTTGGGGTAAATACCTAAAGCTGCCATACAAGGCAAGGCAACTTTATTTGTATAGCACATTTGGTACACAAAGCCAACTCAAAGTGCTGCACAATAAAACATCAACCATACAATAGAGAGACCCTTAGACAATAGATTCTGCTGAGTAGAACACATGGTACAGAGTAACTCTAGAATTGTGTCCTCCTGTTCCCCTTAAACTCCTTCACTGGTTCCTGAGGGGATCAAAAAGCCAGAAGCTGCTTGAACACGGATTAAAGAGGACTAGATCCCTCCGGGGCAACTATTCCCAGGGACACTGTGTCTCTCACAGTCTTAGCCATGCTGTGCGCTGTGGCCGATAGAGTCCCATAGTGATAGAGTATAGGCACAGCCTTTTCGCAGGTGCTTCTTTAATCTGTTTGTTCTGTTCAGGGCCAGAGAGAGAGAGAGACTGGGGTAACTGGGAGACATCTATTGGGATCTAATTCAGCAGAAGAGGGTGAATCAGAAGGCTTGAGACTAGAGACAGAGGACTATTGCTGCATTTCGGGGGGAGGTTACCCATCTATTAAATAATGATTAGGCTCCACAAACTAGCGTGACAGCCTACCATTGTTCGCCATAACATGTCTGCAATCCCCCCCCCCCCCCATCTCTTTCTCAGTCATACGCACACTCACAAACATGCATCTGCCACGTCTCGGCTATATGGGCTTTCACTCAATGAACGGAGTCCATGACAATGTGTCAAAAAACACAGATGGACACAAGGCAGAAAGAGTTTGAAATCCACTCCCAAATCCAACCCCAGATGGACCTCTTAAACCTCACGAGGAAGGTTCACTGCTCCTTTTCGACACTCTTTTCGACTGCGAGGCAAACACCTAACTGGGGACTCAAAGGCAGAGGGACAGGTGTAAGCAACAGAAAGGCTTCGGGAGAGGGGGACTGTTCATTTTCCAGTTCTGCCCCCTCCAGATTTAAAGCTTTAATTAAAAAGTGCCAAGTCAGACAGGCGGGGGGTGGGGGGGGGGGGTATAGCAGGGATCTCCCCTTGCCTCTGGAGCCTCTGGAGCCAGGCAGGAAATGTTTGCGCCGGTTGCCAGTGTGTGTCTGACCAGGCATTACACACGGATTTGCTCCCCGAGAATGCTTGGGCGCTCGAGACCTCCAAGCGCACAAGATTCTGATGCTGAGAGGAGCTCTTTATTACATTTGAACTGAGGGCGCCAAGCTGGCATAAAGGCTCACAGAGGATTGGCTGGATACTCGATTGCTCCTGGAACGTGCGCTATAAAAGTTTTTCTTTTTTATGTTTGGGATGTGGTTTGTTTAGGTAAGGATGTGGGCCTGAGACAAGTTGGAGCAAACGTAATAATGCAACAGTCATATGGAGAAGGCCACACAGCATGAAAAGAAAACACGATCCTTTTCCTATAAACACATTTTTTCAAACATTATTAGTGTTGAGATTAGTGAGTGCAACTTCCATTAATCAACGCATGAACAACACCCAACGGAGAGGAGCACGAAAAAACGGCGAGCGAAGTAAGTCGCAATGTCATTACCATTATAATAATGGAGGAAGAGTAAAAAAAAAAGACAGAGGACCAATGACAGCGCAGAAAGCAAAAGATTCCTGAGGGAGGGAAAGAGAGCTCATAAAACTCCTCAGAGGAGAAAGCTCCCCATTGGCACTGTAACTCATGTTAACTGCAGGGTGGGGGTGGATCTCTTCTCCTTTGCCCCCTTTATTTCTGTCTTTCCCTCTCTTTTTCTCCCTCCCCGTTTTTTATTATTAGTAACTACAGAGAAAACACTCCGTCACAGACTCTCCCTTAATGGCAAATGACAGTGTTGCTTTTGTCATCCTCTGGCCTGCACTTTCTCTTTTGCTCTCTTCCTCTCTCTCTCACTCACTCATTCACTCACTCACTCTCTGTCTTTCTTTCTCTTTTTTTGTTTTTTGTTTTTTTTTTGGAAGCGATGTGGCCCAGGCCCTTTGTATCTGAGCAGGGAAAAGCCTGTGGCAGGGCTCTATTGGACCGATTACCACGCTCCATCTGTAGGAGCCATCAGGGACGCCCGGGCCCGCATTCAGGGGCCTGTCACCTGCCCAGCAGGGGAGTGGGGAGGGGTGGGGGTGTGTAGGGTGAGATGGGGGGAGTGTGCAGGGCCAGGGGCTGAGTGGGGGAATGAAGGGCGGGGAGAGGAGGAGGGCGGGCACAAAGGGGTCCAGAGAAGGGCCACTGGGGGCTGTGGAGGGGCACAGCAGGGGAGCAACCCCTCTCCTCCCCTCTCTCCCTCCACGGCCCGAGGGCCACAGAGCTGCCTGGGGGGAAGGGCCAGTTGACATGAAGAGGAGATGGGAGGCTGTAAGCACCTGAAGATGATGCTCGGCTGAAGGGGGGATTTGGGGCTGCCAAGCTAAAGAGAATGACGATCATTTTCTTAAAAAGGAGGACCTGTCCCTTCCATCTCATCCATTCACTTCACTTCTCTCTCTCTCTTTATTGTCGCCTTCACGTCTTTGACACTTTCAAAACGGGACCCTCACGCCGCCGTGGATCGATTTTTAAAAGCAGGGCCCGAAGCAGAAGCTGGGTTGCGGTTGTTCCCATGCATTCCCCACAACAAAACGGCAGAAGAGGATACTAAACACACAAAGGGAGGCCTCGACCTCCTTACTTAAACACCCAAATCAAATGTTACGCTGCGGCTAAAGCACCAGGGAGCTGAAAATAGTCCATAGCCGCTCACAGTTTGGCAGTGGCTCTAACAAGAGTTTAAGTAGAAAGATAGATTATTATCCCTCGGGCGGAAATTGGGGCTGCTGCAGAAACATCCATAAAACAGACGTTTCAAAACAAAGTCAGATGTACGTTGATAAAAATAACACCAAGCTAGTTTAGATAGTAGAACGGATAGCAGATCATTTATTTAAAATCCATTTAATCTTTTGGAAGGTTGTATTTAGCACAGTTTAGTGAGGTTTTGATAGTATTCAACAAGTGAATTCAACAGGTTCCTTTCCCTGATCACAGACTCTTAAATAAAGTCAAGCACGTGCATTTACAGGTGTGTAAACATACATACACAAAGTCAAACATCAGCTGGAAAAGGACAGTGCTACTGACTGACCATTTAGAGTAAACACAACCATTTATCGCTCACTGACGAGGCTGACAGGCAGGGAAGATAAACTCCAGAGGGCCACAGATGTGAACTTGGGCAATGTCCAGATGCATTAGTTTCACCTGCAGCAGTAGTTCCTCTAACAGGCCAAAAACACCAAGTGAGGACTCCAACTGCAAAAATAAATACTGCTCTTGTTTACCGCATAGCCTACACGGGCCACGGCTCGACTTGCCAAGCATTCATCCCCCTCCCATCCGCTCAAAAGATGTTAATATGAAGAGGCATGCACAGGCGCACGCATCCATGTATGTGCACACATGGGAATACAAATTCACGGCCATGGCCTGAAATGGCAAAGAATTGAGGAAAGAGCGTGGAAAGAGTGACAGGAACTGTGGGCCTGAATGAAAATGGATAGGGAAAAGAGAGAGAAGCAAGAAATATGGAGACGATGAAAGAATGAATGCAAAGGGAAGGGAAGGAGAGCGTCAGTGAGAAAGAGAAAGAGAAGCGGAGCATATGGGGCAGTTTATAGCCTTGTCTTGGTAGGGGCTGGCTAGCCCTTCCTCCAGGGGCTGTTAATAGAGAAAGTAATTGAGCTGGTGACATGTGTTCGCAACACAAAACAAAGGGCAGAAGAGACAAATGAACTAGTTATTTGCCCAGGGAAGTTGATGATGTGGCCCTTTCAGGCCACAGAGCCATAGTGCGAGTCTGGCCACTGAATAAAATAGTGGCATGCCACATAGAGCCAGAGCGAGCAGATGCACCGGAGGAAAAGAATGGTTAACTGACAGCTTATGGGCTCAGCTGGGGTTAACAGTTAAGGGAAAAATGGGAGCGAGTGGGCTGCTCACTTGACTTGCTAAAGAGCCCTCCAGGAACCCGCAGCTGCCTGGGAAAGAGGAGGGGGGGCAGATAGAGAGAAAGAGAGAGGGAGATGATGATGTGATGGTCTGAGGAAAAAGAAAATCATGCGAGTAAGCGCAGGAGGCTAGCACTTAACGGACAAAGACATGGCTGACGATATGACTTTGAAAGATGTATCTCTGTCTAATATCGCTGAAGTGACAGAAAAGCCACAAATGGCCCTTCATGGCCATTATGTGTGCCCAGTGTGCGGTGGTTATTATTTAGTTCCACCGTGGTGCAGTTAGGTGACAGTTTCACGGTGGCATTTCCACCCTCGGGGCAGGCACAAAGCAACGGCACACAACCCATGCCGGGGCAAAGCAACAGGCCCGTCTGCTGCACGTTCCAGTCAAACAGAGACTAACTAGCAGAGACCCACCTCCAAAGACAACCAGACCAGTCACCTGGATCCTGGAAAGAAAACCCAGCATACGCTCTCAACAGTGAAACTGCTATGTGAATTCACACAACAGATACAAGCCTAGAGGCACCTTTAAGGAAGGTTATTAAATCAACACTGACACTCACACTGATCCAATACGAGGCAGTCAGTCAGTTGTCATCTTTTCCCAAACATTATCGTAACCTCCTTTTCCTGGGGCCCTGATAGTTTTAACAGTCAAGTGACCCTAGGTTAGCCCCTGACCTTTTCACAGCTACTGCACAGCGCTGCAGCGGAGACGGCCTCACCACCGACCCTCCACAAAACTTCACAGACGCTCACCAGAGAGAGAATCGATCATCACATTCCACCTTTCTTTTTTTTCACCCCACAAACACTCATCGATTGCTGCCCTTCTTTTGGTTTCTTGAGCATTGCATGCACAGTTCAAATTCATATTGTTTTAAGGCCTGGGTTTTGAAGAAAAAAAAATGCAGGAACTTGGGAGCACACTGTTTCGTCCAGCACATTGCACATTATGAATTATAATTATATATATATATATATATATATATATATATATATATATATATATATATATATATATATATACATATTATCTTAACTCAATTTTTTTTTCTTTTGTTTGTTTGTTTTATTTATTATTATTTATTTGTTCAGAGAGAGGCAGCAAAAAATACATTATTCAAAAGAGCAACAGAGTTGCGCTAGTGTGTTCTTAATGTGCAATGTGCTGGACGAAACAGCTCCACAAAAACTAGAGGCTAAACAAAGTTAAGTGATTGACAACGCTGTCTGGCTTTACTCAATTAACTATCCCATTGTGCTCCTCTTTGCCGAGTCCCCTCGCCCCCGACCCTTTTCTCTTCACCCTCCTTTATCCTCCCCATCACAGAGTTTTGCTTGGCTAATACTTCCAAGGAAATAGAGAGTTCTTTTTCTACTGGGGCTCCTCTCCTTGACCTTCCATTGCTCACTGCTTCTCTTTCAGTCACTTCACAGTGTCTCTGGGGTTAGTGGGGAGAATAGGGAGAGTACATCAGCGCCGAGGGGCCGGCTCAGGGCAGGACCCCAGCCTATTACTTCAAAGTTGGCCTGCATTCATTAATTGTCCTTTGAATTAATATTGGAGGATCACAATGCGGGTGCCAACAGAGAAAGAGGCTTTAATGAAGCATAGAGTCTTCATTCAGTTGCAGATCAGCCAGTGTGGATTTTTTCCTTTCTTTTTGGAGAAAAGAGAGAGTCTTGAGAATCATGCCAACACAGGACTTAAGAGTTGAGTACTTATATTTGAGAAGAGGGACATACACAGGGCTCTAATCAATCAATCTATCTATCTATCTATCTATCTATCTATCTATCTATCTATCTATCTATCTATCTATCTATCTATCTATCTATCTATCTATCTATCTATCTATCTATCTATCTATCTATCTATCTATCTATCTATCTATCTATCTATCTATCTATCTATATTAATACTATAATATAATATATTGTGAACTTTGGTAATTTTTTCACACAGCCGTCTACGGGGCAACAGTAGCAGTAAAAGAAATATTAAACATACGAAAACATAGAGTGAGGCCCACATAAAAATGTCTCCATTATCCAGCCCTGAGAGGAAAATGGAAATGTGGCTGTAGCAGACATTCCTCTGGTTGCATTGAGGCCTTGTGTCTGCTGCGCATAGGAGAGACGGTCTCCTCTAAACCTCCAATCTTTAACTCATTCACCGTGGAAATGCAAAGGACCCCCTGACAAAGAAGTTTATCGAAAAAATTCCACATCTATCTCTCTGTTTGGAGTTGTGGGTGACTGCCGCGCCGCTCAGTTTCTTTTGCTTACGTCTCGTGAGAATATAAGTTTTGAATTTTGAAAATTGGATTAGTTGGCTCGGACGTGGCAGCTGCGAGTGGAAGTTTGCTACCGTCATTATTTCCCCCCACACACACTTTTCGGCAGCTTCTGTGCTGCATTTTTAACTGCTTAAAGAATATGGTAAACTCTCAAAAAGTAAATATGATCTTTCTGCTCTCCTTCCTCTCTCAATTTCCATCGCTCTAAATCCATGCCAAAGTCACAGGGAGCCACTAACCCAGTTTATTTACACAAACAAAGTGCTACTCAGCTCCTTTGACAAAAGCAGCTAAATCTTTCATGTTTTGTCAGCACTTGATTCCTCCTGTCCCTCTGGCTATTTGCCTGCCTCCGGACAATGGAGGCAGGAGAATGGCAGCAGATTGTTGGAATGCACCTCAATGAAACCAATTATTACATGTTGACTGCGTTCACCATGGCAGATTTGAAAGAACTGGGTTCATTCAATTTGGCACTGCAGGACTCCCTTTAAAGAAAAGTTATCCCTTTGACTGTTTGTATTTCTGAGCTCTCTTTTTCCTTTGCTCCTTTCTGCCTCTCACCCCCACTGCCATAAATGGATTCTTGCAAGAGTGGCTGCTCCTCTTTCATGACTTTGGTTACTTTAATTAGTTAAATGAGGGCTAAAGTGCTAACAGTAAGAAAGAGAGGAAAAGGATGCTACCAATTAATTTAGCACAAAAACAAATTATTGGCACGGTTGCATTATTCAATCTTCCAATTCAAATTAATTACCAGAAATTCAAATATATTAGATAAACACCTGCTTGTATCGGCAAATGTGATAAAAAGGCACGATACATTTTTTCAAACGCATATCAGGCTGCAGCTCAACCGTGCATGTTGCTTAAATTGTGCACGCCGGTGTAAATTTACCCTCCATAACCCGACAGTTAAAGGAGATGTAAACAATTTAGCATCAGATTCATCCCGGCAAACATCCATTTCCCACAAACTTCCACACAATCCACTTGCTAATGCCATGCAGACCTGGGGCATGCCCGGTATACTTTATCCCACCAACCTAAGCAGTCCTTTTCCCAGACAAATAAATCTAAATGAGTCAGCTTTGATCTTAGCACTTAAGGAAAGCCAACAATAGTGGTGGAGGAGAAAAGGGGCAGAGAGCAACAGGCCTCTCTCAGCCACAACAATAGCCTCTGCAAACACCTACTTAATCAATATTTGGCCAGAAGACACTCTCCCAGTCCCCAAACCAGCCTTTTCACATTCTAATGAAGTGCTATAAAAGAGAAAAACAACAACTACTTCCACAAAGAGACACAAGAATGAAGAAGCACTGTTCTGTATATCAATGGGAGGGGGAAAGTGCCTCTGAGCTGTTTGCATGTAGGATGTCACCTATTTGATTTGAAATAGCTAATGTTATTTGTTTTCTTTGAAAAAAATCATACCAGCCTGAGAGTATAGGGAATTAAATGTGTATTAAAAAAAATTCCAAATCGCACCTTTTATAACACTGATAAACCTTCATCTGATTAAACAAGTTAGTTAAAGAGGAAGATCAACAAAGGGGCCAAATGTATTTTTACATGGTTAAATTCAGAAAAACTATTATTTGACTGGGCATATTTTTATATTTTTTTGTGTTGTATGCGCTGTGTTAAATGTGTTGTTATTTTTTTTCTTTGGAAATTAGCTTGAGGGATGTGTCTCGCCTGGATGAGGGCGAGGGAAGTGCCCACAGATATTGCATGAATGTGTGCGCCCTGGGCGGAAAGGAAAGGGGCGGACTTTGACTGAGATGAAAGTGGAGAGAAATAAAAGATTTGGATTTAATCTAGTGGAGAGAAGGCTTTACCATGCGTTGACTGGCTGAAGGCGTCACGCTCACATGCGCAAAGACTGACAAAAGCTCCGTGCGCAGAAAGTAACCGCACCGTTCAACTTGCAAGACTGACCAAGTTTCGGGCAACAAAAAAAATAATAGAAAAAACACGAGCCTGTTGGCAGCTGCCAAAAGCGTTGACTTAATGTTTATTGTAAATTCAACAATAAAACCAAATACAAACAAACATATAAAAACGAGTAATTAATTAGTCTGCGAGTAATTGCATTATATTGCTAAAACACTACCACTGAGACTGAAGATTCTAGTCATTAATAATTAACTAGGCTATAAGCTACCCTGCATTATGTATCCAACAGCAACCTTCCCTTTTACGGCAAACCTTCTCAGACCCCAACAGGTCATAAATCAACAGGTGTTTGCCTTAAGGTCTGAGATTTTTTTCCGAATCTTTTTTTTCTGAATGACTAACTGTAAACAGTGGGAAAAGTCCCCGAATTGGCACTTTTTTGAGCAGTCTATAAAGCAGGTCGGACTGGGCCTATTGGTGTCCCTGAATAATTCATCGCTCATTGCGGGTTCATAATGTCTTCTCCTGGCCCTTTGTCAGCGCAGTTTTTTCTTCCTTTCTTTCCCCATTTTGAAAGGCCCTGGCGTCTTTTTGTACACCACTGAGCCGCTCACTGGAGTTTGGCTTTTGTGCGCGTCAAACTGAGGTGTGAGTCTCAATGGACTCTCCATGCTTTGTCCCCTGAAGTTCATCCTCAAGTGTCCGATTGTGTGTGTAAAAAAGAAAATATATAGAGAAAAAAAATACAAAGAAAAAAGTTTCTCAGGCTTGGAAGTTAGACAAATGTTTGATTATCCACTTTAAAAAAAATGTCTGCACATTTGTAAAATTTCAGAAGCTTTAACGCACGTGTAAGCTCCTGAAACTTTCCTGTGCATGTTAACTGAAACAGATGGTCAGACTATTATTTCATGGCAAACACTATGAATAAAACTAAATCTCTGCCGTATTAAGATCGTTGCTACAATATTAATAACTATTGTTATTGTTATAAGTATTTATTCATAACCAGATATAAAAGGTAATTCTCGTGTGTTAAGTTTGCGACATAATTTGGATTGTTACCAGCGTAGATGTCCCTTTTTTGTAAAATCATAAAGCTGCACTTACATCTGTCTCCCAGGATGCCATCGATGCTGTGTTTTGTCCGAGGTTCGTTTTCCTCCATCTCCCTCTTCACCACTTCATCATCATCCTCGTCATCATCCCCACCTCCGCCGAATTTAGACCGCATCACGCGACTGATTGCGCTCACTTATAATAAAGCAAAGGGGACAAATATATAATATTTAATATATGGAGAAATAAAAGTTACAAAAAAGCCTTTCCTGTATGCTTATGCAAATCAATAACGTCACCTTTAAGCCAACACACGATTGATGCATAGTTAACCAAGTGTGCGTTTTCATTTTGTTTTGATAAAGAGTAAACAAGTTTTTTTCGTGAAATATGAGCCACTCATTTTCCCAACCATACTAGAATATTGTTTTTCTTTTAACTTCCCACAGGCGCAGAAACGATCGCCATACCTGAGGGAACGTTGTTCCTGTCGCATATTCCATCTTTCAGTAATTTGTCCCTGATTTCCCAGCTAAACATGCCCGGGTTTTCCTTCTTGTACTCTTCGATTTTCTTGTCCACCTCTGGAGAAGCGGTTTGCTGTTAGAGGAGGAGAGAGAGAGAGTGAGTTTTGCACTTTGTAGGTCCAAGCACATCCAAATGATAATTTATCTGAGCGAACTTTTAAGTCGAACGTGAAATAGACTATAGCAACATACTTTTTTCCTTCAAATATCTTGTTAAACTCCATAGCTTAGAATCAAATTTGTTTTTATTACGATCGCAAGCCCATCTTTTTATTTTCTCCAAATCAGTGGTTGGTCTGTCCTCTTAACAAATATATTAATGGGTAAAAACACAGTTGGTCGTCCCCTTTTCCCCCGGTAACTTCACTGGCCATATCTCTCACCTTTGGCTTGCTGCCTCCGATGGCCCCCGGTCTGATGGAGCCCGTCTCCTGGTACCGGCAGAGAATTTTGGAGACGCAGCCGTGGGACACCCGCAGCTGACGGGAGATGACACACGGCCGGACGCCGTGATGCGCCATCTCCACGATTTTATGACGGATGTGGTTGGGGAGAGGTCTGCCGTTTATGAAGACACCGCCGAGCTGGTTGACCCGACCCTGTCCCAACGGAGTGGACACTGGACAGCAGTGCATGAGATGTAGTTAGTTGGATTCTCAGGATAAACTTGCACAGACCTAATACACGTTTTTTTATGTGCAACGAAAAAAACTATGTTTTAATTATTAGAAACAACTTCCGACTTGTAAGGGAAAAAAGTGAAATCGAATAAAGTAAAACAAGGACTTAAATGCGCGACCTAGATCTAAATAATCAAGTTGTTCATCTAATGTGGGCTATTCAGCCTGAAAATGTTTTAATTTTCCTTTTTTAAGTAAAGCTAAAAAAAAGGTATTTGTAAAACCAAACAAATCTACAAATGTATTAAATTGTCACTAATTTCTCACACAATCAATGTGATATAGCCTAATGTGTAATACATAATAAAACAATAGTCATGACAATAACAATATCCCAATAATAATAATAATAATAATAATAATAATAATAATAATAATAATAATAATAATAATAATAATAATAATAATAATAATAATAATATACTAATAATTATAATAATACACCCAATTATATTGTATAATGCACGCCGTACTACAACTGGAAATGTACCGGGGAAAGTTTTTCTTTTGTTTTTGTAAAAGGACATTTCAGACGTTATACAACACGAATAGGCTTTGAGTCGATAATAACAAGTATTGGGGGCTATTTTCGTATTTAACGCACGAGTTTGTCAAATTTTGCTGAAGTGTTGTATAAGTTGCATTTTTCTCGTGCACAGCAACTGGTGGCGGTTTCTTACCTTCCAGAGAGTATCCTCCGCGGGGGAAGTTCTGGTGAGGAGTCGGTCTCATCATTCTCGGCAAGCCTCCTGCAAGCGCTGTCATGGTTCCTGACTTTCTGCCAGGTAACAGATGAAACGAGGCTGCCTTTGCTGGTCACTTTTAATCCCACAAAAACAGCTTTTGTTGTTGTTGTTGATGTAGCCTAGAATTTCGCCTTCTCTACGGACGCGGTGCCGCCTCCCGTTCCTCGAGTAACAGGTTGCCTCAAGGAGAGAAATGTTGTTGACGGGTATCCGGTGGCCGCTGTGGGCTGAGGTGAGAAGTTTTAAATCAAAGTGCAGGTGGCTCACAGTCCCTGCGACGATTGGGAGGATAGTTTGAGAGGATAGATGGAAGTCAAACATTTTATCTGTGGTTGCTGTCCCCTCTGACTCCGCGCTGTGCCCCCTGATTGGCCAGAGACCCGGACGTTCAGGGGCTGGAGGGGCGTTGTGATTGGACAGCAGGGGCTCCCCTTCTGTCTGGATTGACCTCACGAGGTCAGCTCTTCGTGTCACAAGCTTCTGCTACTGCGCATGAAACTTTTTAACCAGCCGCTCCGCTTTAACTTTTGATGTAAACTAATTCTAAGAAGCTGAGATGAACATGATGCACCTCATTATACAGGTGAGGAATCAGATCACTGTTGCGGTCTGGAGGACAGATGTAGGTCTAGTCTACATAGATACGAGTCTGGATCAGTTAAGAAAACAGAAAACAAAATAATACTAGGCAAATAAATAAAACCCCGTGACAGACAATATCAAATGTTTGGACCGAGTTATTCATTGAAACCTACTGAATAGGATTTGTGAAATAAAAAAGTTCTTAGACAGCATGTTAGATGTGACTTTCCAGGCACATGCAGACACACACACACGAGCACTATATTGCACATTTAATATTCTCTAAACATATTATAACATCAAGAACACCTCTGTTCGTAATTTTTGGATTACAATAACTATTGGTAGGCTATCACTACTGGCATTTTTATATGGACTAGATCTTGCAGGCTAGTTATTGTTTTATACGTGTTTTTTCTAGTATTATTAGCCTATTATAATAAATATTTACTTTATAAATGACAAATGGAAGGAAGACTCCAAAACACATGGAACTTTGGAACATTTTTTATTTATTATTTTTTTCTGTATCAATTTGGGCTCATCATAATTAATAAAGATAATCACATCGGCCTTTATGTGTGAGGATTTCATTGCAGGGCAAAGACAAGAAGAGGCACGTACAAGCCAAACAGCTACCGAGCACTTATTAGCCTACTGCATGGTGCATCACAGGTGACCGCTTTTTACACTCATTTTATGCAAACAGATAGGAAGTGTGACACTTCACCATCAACTGCAGTAGCTGAACAAAATGATGAAACGGTCAGAACACCGCAACAGGTGAGAATATTAAAAAGTTTGGGCCAGAGAATAAGGTATAGTCGGACACCGTGGAATTCGTCTGTTAATATTATGATAACTATGAATCATCATCAGCATGATAGCATGATCATCAGGTCTAGGAGCCTATCAGAAACTCGTTGTTATTGCGTCAATTGTAATAATTGTAGTAGGCTATAGGTCCAGGTCCCCATGCTGTGTGAATGAGTGCATCAGTCTGTAGCCTATAAACAGGCTTTTGTTTTGTGTCACATGTTTATAGGCCTGTACTGAGAACAAAACAAACCCGTAAAGAGCCAGTGGCTTATTTTGTCTTTACTAAAAGCATGCAACATCTTCGAAGGAAGATTCTTAACTCCAGCAGACAGCACACACAATGGAGGTCAGAAGACAAATATGTCGGGGAAACTCGGCGTGCAGAGAAGGATTTGTTTTCTTCTACACACCCCACTCCAGAGTTCTGTGTGCAGCCATGTAATAATCGCACGGCATCAACAATGGATGCTGCGCGGCCCAGTGGTTGAGCCACACGGCAGTGTAACACATCCGTGCAAATGGTCGATTACAGCCATACGGAACCACATGACGGATCATTTGACTTTTTCTGAAACACGGAGAGTTGTGATAATTATGATAGTTAGGCGTGTTTAACAGACCGATACATTTTTCCCTTTTCCCCACAGGAATAAGGTCATGTATAGGGGCTGAGTGTGTGTGGAGACCTCCTCGACCTGCATCCCCATGATGGACTGACTGCTTCTGAATTCCATAAGAGGAGCTGCTGCATCCTCAGAGCTGACAGTCTGGACAAGCAGTTGTCATCGCCAAGTATTGTCAATATTTTTGCTGCATTATAATTGAAACATAACAAAAATAACAAAACAATATTATTTTCACAAGCTTTTTATAGTGTATATATATATATATATATATATATATACTTCATAGCAGGAGAGGGTCCTTCTTTATGTCTAGTTCATTGCCGTCTACCACAGCATGATGTATTATTATTCCTCCTATAAGACTTAATGTAGAAAGAAAATGAGGGAGTGGACACAGAACATGTGGAAACATTATATGTCCATAAAAAGAAGGAATGGGAGGGGGGAGGGGGGCAGAAAGAAAGTTATCATACTAAAGTTTGACTATCATGAAAAGGATATTGGATCTACCGTGTCAAATCAATTAGTGGGGTAAGCTGAGTCAGAAATGTGCTGTGGTGGTGGACAAACTGCATCAAAAATAAAAGAACAAAATGGCCCTGAAAAGAAATAGCGGGTTGCCTTTACTAGGCATACACACAGAATAAGCCAGGGTCTTTCAAGGCTATATGTCTGAAACCGTACACATAAAAAAAAATCAGACCGACTTGCTCCCCCATCCACTAAAGATAAAGTTAGTCTATAATGGCAAATAACCCATAGGCAGTTTAGATCTTGCCCTCGGCCCTGTAGCGATAAGGCCCTGCACTGCATCAGACTAAGGCCTGTTTAGAACACTGGAACAATCTCAATGAGCAATGCCGCTCAGTATTCACGACTTACACTACATCATCAGATCAAATATAGATAGACATGTATATGGATTTCAAATCATCACAGTGATTATCTGACCATACGCTATGGGGAGTAAAACTGCTGAACTAATAAGGTCCAACTAATTCTCACAATTAAAATAGTCCGTCATGCATTCCTTACTGTATAAGAGACTATACTGTAACTCTGGTGGAAAAAACTATTTGGTTGCTCATTGGACAAGAAGAATGATAGATACCTGAAGTTGATAACCCTAATTTGCATTATTCATTCAGTTTATTGTGGTTTTGGTATGTTAAAATAACAGTCAGCTGTAAAAACAGCATGCGCCTAACTAACCCTTTATTAGTCTTCTGAGAATCGTTCCACTGCTGTGAGGGAATGTTCGAATACCAAGCCGTAATATCAGGTTCTATGCTGCCATGGCCCACTAATTACAGTGGAGGCTTTGACGAAGAGTATGATTCTGTCTTTGTGAAATTCCAAACACAGATTTGGAAATTGTGTACTACACTGTTACTCTTAGCCACATGTCACTCAGACACAGTACCTGAATAGGGCTGAGGTCAATGTGTGGCCTTACGCTGTACTCTTTCTGATTCATCCAAGTAAGGCCTTGATCAAACAAGTTTATCATTTATTATTTGTGCATGCAAGATACATTTTGCATTTCTTGATGCTCTATATAATAAAGCTAAATGCTCCATGTTTCATATTAACACTACCTAAAGGTGACAAGAAACACTCCAGTGTTGTTTTAATGCCCTTCAAAAATAAGACAGCTATTATTTGATATAGTTACATGCAATGTATCAACAGCCATGTTTGATGGTTTTGTCTTTATTAATTACAGCAGTTCATCTGTAACAAATTCAAAAGAGCTTTGCATCACAACTGACTACGGATCGGACATTGTGTGAAACAGGAGAAACAGCCTGGAAGAACGGCCAGGGCCACATTTAGATAGGCATCTCACAAACACTGCATCTTTAGAGGAAGGAAATCCGCTCTGTGATTAGTAGCCTATTGATGTTACGGTTACAAGGTACTTCCAAAAGAAGTTAGTGTTTTTCTGATGTGCTTGATCTTATCAAATACATGTGAATCACAACAGTTCAGTGGGGGCTCAAACCGAGCACGGTTATCATGACAAAGGTGCACCCAGGTGAGCAGGATAAAAGAAAAAGAGAAGCGGAGCATTTGTTAACCATACAGCCTGTGGGCATGCAGGGGGTTACCTCGGTAGATCAGCACATGAGGATTGAAAACAGTGAGATGATAGTTTATGGCCCCATGATGGACGTGCAACGTTACCTCCTGTGAGATTCTTATCTGGCCCACGACACACAATGCTTTCACTTCGGCATGTGGTGTGTGTGTGTGTGTGTGTGTGTGTGTGTGTGTGTGTGTGTGTGTGTGTGTGTGTGTGTGTGTGTGTGTGTGTGTGTGTGTGTGTGTGTGTGTGTGTGTGTGTGTGTGTGTGTGTGTGTGTGTGTGTGTGTGTGTGTGTGTGTGTGTGTGTGTGTGTGTGTGTGTGTGTGTGTGTGTGTGTGTGTGTGTGTGTTTGTGCGAGGGAAGGAGGAAATGTTATCTAGTGTTGTGACAACAAATTGAAATTGATTTCCTACTTCTCCAAAGAAACTAAACGAAAAAAGCAATATATTAAAAAAGCTAAATATAACATATTTCATATATGAGACCTATCCAATACAATATTTTGAAAGCAAAAATAAAAAATCAATGTTAACAAGTAACTTTGCAACTGTGAAGAATGCTTTGAGATAAGTAATGTGGAAGTGTCTTCACATGTGCAAAAGTGGGTGTGTAATATCAAAACTATGCATTACACTTTACTTATGAGGAGTACGTATTTGTACAGTAAAACAACAATAATCATACATTCAAGGATAAGCAAGACAATTGCTGTCGCCTATGTCAATGTCCTTTCATCTCATACCAGCATGCTTTTGTAAAGCAGCCCTAATGTAACAACTGTCCCCAAATGCATTTTTAATCTGATTACTCTGTTTTCCTTAATGAATTACTCCTTAATGTTACCACACTGTTAAAATGCAATTCATTCTCATGTAATTGTATGCACTTGTAATCCAGTTAGACACAATGCAGTGTGTACTATCACTGTACAAACATGCATGCATACATTTAGCCACAAGAGGGCACATTTTAGCTCAATTTATGGGACATGTAGTCTGTCTGATGTACCAGGAGACCCACCAACCTGCATTTAATAGGAATTGTATTATAATCTGGCTTTCATTGTGAACTTCTCTTGCCTCATTTCATTTAAGTGCTACCTTTGTGCTATCATGTGTGAGGAAGACATGCTATTGCTTAATGTCACACACACACACAAGTCCACAATTAGATTATATGAGAAACTTTTTGTTTAGCAGACAAGGTTTCACTCCTCAGTCAATCCATAGGATGGGATGGCTGTCAGGAGAAAGGTGTTGCACTACTTGGTATGGACATTGACAGCCTTTCCAATTGATTTTTCCAGAATGGGGATAAGCTACAAATGCCGCAGAACATGTAAAAGTAATTTCCATTGGTGTCGCACAGATGTATCTGACTTATTGCATCCCATGGAAACAGGGACAGACACAGACAGTGCATATTGACTTGCCTATATATATATAAGTCTTAAAAAATTCTATCAAGATTTTTGCATAAATAAGTCCCTATGAATGCAAAAGATCGCAGAGACAACATTGGGCAGACAGGTTCTTAACTTGTGTAATTACTGAAATATAGTCATCCTGAACAATATTTTAAAGTATGTTGAGGAAGCGAATGTCTGTCCTGCAGCAAACGGACAATATCTTAAACGTAGGTATGAATCACAGAAGGACACCACCAAACACATAGACTGATATCTAATCTACAGTAGTTGCTGGTATTCAGCCCACTCCGATACTAAACACGACGGCAACGTTGCTGAGCTGCAGAAGCCGAAGGTGTCACTGCTTAACACACTGATCGGAGCTGTCCACTGCCTGTGGTGCTGAAAGGCAGGGGGTCAAAAAACCATGAACACTTCATATTAGGCCAAGGCTACTGTCGCTGCGGGCGTTAAATACTAATGATACGGTTAAATCGTTCTTTTAAATCCACCTTATGCGACTGACCAGCACTGGTGACAAACCAACCAGCTGGCACATGCACAGTTCGGGAAATCAAATTGAACGAGTCT
Source organism: Ammodytes marinus (assembly GCF_949987685.1). NCBI lineage: Eukaryota > Metazoa > Chordata > Actinopteri > Uranoscopiformes > Ammodytidae > Ammodytes > Ammodytes marinus. The sequence continues at coordinate 21,455,851 of NC_137213.1, read as the reverse complement.
ATCGACTAGATTGTTTCAAGTAAACGGGGTTTAGTAGTAATACAGTCCTTATGGATTCTATTCTGACCCAGTTCACGGGTTGTTGTGCCCTAGGCCGGTTACACAACGAGCTTGTGCTCGCACAACCGGATTGAGCTGCGACAGCTAACGGGGCTGGCTCCAACCGGGGAATGTGGAGATTGAAACTGGTTCTCGCTTTACAACATAATATCTTGGATGTTCACCACCGGATACTCCTCGGTACGTGCAGGGGATTTAAATATCCACATATAATATGTCACACATAATGTTGTTTCTGTAGCCCATATACATGGCGGAGGAGGCGGACAGTGCAGGAGGCGACCGTGGCTCTGCTCCGCCAGACGTGGCCGATTCGTTCCCCAGCGAGGAGTACGAGTGCAAAATATGCTACAACTACTTCGACCTGGAGCGCCACACTCCCAAACTGCTGGCCTGTTCCCACAGCTTCTGCCAGGAGTGCCTCGACGCTCTGCACTCCCGGGAGGGCCGAGGGTGGAGAGTCGGTTGCCCCGTGTGTCGCCACCGAACTCCGGTTCCGGAATATCGGGTTCGCAACCTGCCCGACAACACTACACTGACCGAGGCGCTCCCGCTCAAAGCGCACGAGCTCATGGACTCATCAAACACGGACGGTCTGGCAGTGTCCGCCGCTGCCCCCCAAGAGAGTAGGTCCGACAGCTGCGAGACCTGCAAACAGGTTGCGTTCGTGAGCGGCTGCGCGTGCGCCATCTTCTCCTTCCTGTCCATGGCGGTGCTTTTATTGATGGGCCTCATCTTTGTACACAACTTCAATAACACTGCGTGGCCCGTCGGCCCCGTCTGTCTGTTCGTCGCCAGTCTCCTCGCCCTGTTCTCGCTCATTCTTACTTGGTTAATGTGCATGTTGAAGTACCAAACCGAAACTGAAGCAAGCAACTTCAGTTCCCACGCTTCTAATAGGCTATAATGTAATGTTGCACTTGTCAGACATCCTGATCAATGCCTCAGTCCATGTTTTTATTGTGAAAAGTGAATTGGAAACCAAATCATGGTGATGGTAGAATACATTTTACTTTAGATTAGGTTCCAATGTGTGTAGCCTACACTTGAACAGAACAGATCCAGTCTTTAATGTTATTAGTGACATCTGTGTCTTTCATTATAAACTCAAAATGTCTGAATTGAAAAAGGCCTATTTTGACCTTTGGTTGTGTGAGCATCATGGTTCAAGTGAAACTTGCACAGGGCCTACGTGTAATCTGAAAAACTTCTAGCGTGTAAAGTAAAAGGTTCACTGCCACACGATGTGTTTGGTTACAGTAGCCTAATTGTGAAGCTTCATTGCCTTCCCATATTGTTAGCTTGTCTTACAAAATGAGCCTTAGCTTTGCTATGCAACTATAGACTTTATGTTTGTACCCTCTTTAAAGAGAAAGCACTTTAGCCTCATGTTCTTGCTTTGTTGCGCCAAACCAATCCGTCATATTGTGTACAGGCATGTAGGCCTAATGCTATGAAAAATGCTAATGTATATGGCTGAAAATCATTGATTGGGCACTTTTAACTTTTTCTTGCTAATGGAAACTTTAGTGAGAAATGACTTGAATAATAGGAAAACAGCACCGTCCGCCCACTGTCCTCCCACATCTGTTTCCTGTACTATCATCATTTTACTAATGTATTATTGTATGACAGATTTCACATGGAGTGTTATGTGTCCAGCTGCTGGTATCTGACTGATTTATTATTTATTATAACCTACTTCTGTCATCATCATTTCTCACAGCATGCCCCATAGTGGCAACAGGCAGGTGAGACAATGACCTGCTTACCCCATAACCACCTGTGTGTGATTACATTGACTCCCCGTGGTGGAGCAGGTCAGCAGGGGATCCCGGGCAAATGACCCTGAGGGGACATGAGCCATCCCGAGATGAGAGAAATAACTTTGGGGTAGGAGGCCAAAATAAGTAGTGCTGTAAAGTAGTGAGACAATGAAAGTGCAGATGACCTCCTAGGGGTCTTAAATCATCTGATGGGCTTAAGTTTGTTATACCAAGTCATAAAAACTGCAAGATATTAACTCGGCTAATGACTGGGTCCACGCCCAGGTCTTAGGTTACAGGGAAGTGTGCAATAAAAGAATGACATTCTTGTGTATTTGTTATAAATTAGGCCCCAATCGATTCCCTCCCTATCCAATACTATGAAAATTAAAAGGTGGAGTCAGCGATTTTCGAGAACACTTGTTGTCAAAACACTTTCGTCAAAATCAGCAAATATCTTCTCACAATCCGCTATACCTTTTCGCTGAAAAAAAATCCAGTTTTAATACACAAAAAGGCTTTATAAATGGGCATGATGCTAGTTACAGTGGCACACCCTTCGTTTACATACCTGTTTACAGAGCCTAGGCTGTGTATTAACGGTGCTGTAAGCGGAATGGTTCTTTTAGCTAACTCCCTGTCAGTTACTGCAGTTAGCAGTCCCCTCGCTCGTCCCTACGTCACCACATTAATGCACTGCTGTCTTCAAGCAGCGAGTTATCTAGCATCATCTCAGATCCACAAGTGTGATAAAAACATGATAAAAACCATCAAAACAGACATTGGGAAGGATTTTTACCTGCTCCGCCATTGTAGGCTCATAAACATTCACCCATCTGTTGCTCTTGCGTGCACCGCTTGCGTGTAGCGTTCTCTCGTGTGATTGGATATTAATTTCGGGATCCCCGAAAAGTTTATTAGCCGATTACATGCAGAGCAGCTGACTGAGAAATTGGCTTTATGAAATGCGCACAATATGAAAGTGATCACTGTATGAATAAAGAGCGATTTAACACTTATATTAACATAAATAAACCGCTTACTTCACCTTTAACACAGGATTTTCTTTCAGCGCACACAGTACTGACAGATAGCGCATTGAGAGGACATATTCACTGATTTTGACAAAAGAAACATTTTGAGAACTAGCTTTCTCCAGAATCGCTGACTCCACCTTTAATATGAGACTAACACTGCTGTCAATTCACCAGGTTTGGGTCATTAGATTAGTTATATGATTCAAAAAGATGTCTCCATTTAGTTTAGGTATTCGCTGAATCCCAATATCACAGTGGGTATTTAGCTCCACTTAGTGTTGTTTTAAGAGGCGACACTGGTCTCTGGAGTTAAAAATCCATCTCTTTCAGGTCCCTCAAAGGGACTCCTTCATTCGCTCATCCAGTCGCTGAGTAATGCCACTTAAATGTCACCGTGACAAAAGCATGAAAAAAAGGAGGGGTTGCAGGCTTCTACTGGGAGCCACAGGCTCACACTGTGTCTGAAGCAGAGGGCTTCATTTCACAGGGACTGCAGGGCTTAAACTTAAAGATTACTTTGAAATCTGCATCCCCTACCATCAAACTCTCCTGCTCCAGCCCGCCCTCCCTCCAGCCGTCACTCCCTCTCCCCCAAAAAATGAAAAGCTGACGCCACAGAGCGAGGGATGAGTTGGGAGCAGATCCTCTTTGATGACAGAGAAGGATCCTTTTGTTCCATAATCCCCACACAACAGCCCTCCCCCTCCTCTTACCTATAAATCCAATTGGATGTCAAGGGGCTTCATAATCAGCCAAGGGTTCAAAAGTTACTAGTTTATATATTTTATTTTAAAACGTTGGAATGTAACAATGTTGTCTTGTTGTGACACCTCCTGCCCCTTATAAAAATATTAAAATGTTTGTCCTTTCAAAACGGTGGAAGTCTCTTTGAAAGCAGCCAAAACTTAAAGCTTTAGTGCGTAGTTTTGGTTGCCACCATGAGGAATTCTGAGGAATTACAAACACACTGTCAGCGACTCGCCATAAGTCGGTGAATAAGCATGGACTTTATAGCTTCTGCAGTACGTCTTAGTTTTTTCTTAGCAGAAGTAATACATTTAAACTTTCTTGGGCACTTCTTGGGATTTTTCTGAGCTCCTGCGCCAGTGTCATGGGGTGACACCAGTTTGTAAACGCTGCCGTATTGAGAAATACAGAGAGTTTTGTTGATCTCATAGGCTTAATCAACTTTGTGTCAACTTGTTTGGCGATGGCTTGAATGTAACCGACATTCATTTACAGTCCCCTCCATAAGTATCGGAACAGTGAGGCTAATTCCTTTATTTTTGATTTAGACTGGAAATATTTGGGTTTGACACCAAAATATGAATATGAGACAATAGATCAACATTTAAGCTTTAATTTCCAGGTATTTACATCTGGATCTGATACACAACTGAGAAGATAGCATTTTTTGTAAAGGAACACCACATTTTTAGGTGAGCAAAAGTATAGATAGACTTAAAGTAAATTAAAGTGAATAAGACTTAATATTTTGTTGCAAATCCTTTGCTTGCAATAACTGCATCAAGCCTGTGACCCATTGACATCACAAAACTTGTGCATTCTTCTTTTGTGATGCTTTTCCAGGTCTTTACCGCAGCCTCATTCAGTTGTTGTTTGTTTTGGGGGGTTACTCTCTTCAGTCTCCTCTTTAGCAAGTAAAATGCATGCTCTATAGGGTTTAAGTCTGGAGATTCACCTGGCCAGTCTAAAACTTTCCATTTATTGCCCCTGATGAACTCCTTTGTTGTTTTTGCAGTGTGTTTTGGGTCATTATCTTGCTGCATGATGAAGGATCTTCCAATCAGTTTGGTTGCATCTTTCTTTACATTGGCAGACAGAATGTTTCTGTAGACTTCTAAGTTAATTTTGCTGCTGCCATCATGTGTTAATGTGTTGTTGTCAAGATGAACCTTTACCAAAGTGATGGAAAGGCTAAAGTTTGGAGAAAGAAAGGATCTGCACATGACCCCAAGCATACAAGCTCATCTGTGAAACACGGTGGAGGCAATGTCATGTCTTGGGCTTGCATGGCTTCTTCTGGGACGGGCTCATTATTCTTCATTGATGATGTAACACATGATGGCAACAGCAAAATGAACTCAGAAGTTTACAGAAACATTTTGTCTGCCAATTTAAAGAAAGATGCAACCAAACTGATTGGAGGATCCTCCATCATGCAGCAAGATAATGACCCAAAACACACTGCAAAAACAACAAAGGAGTTAATCAGGGTCAAGAAATGGACGGTTTTAGACTGATCAAGTCAATCTCCAGACTTAAACCATATAGAGCAAGCATTTTACCTGCTAAAGAGGAGACTGAAGAGAGTAAACAAACAGCAACTAAATAAGGCTGCGGTGAAAGCCTGGAAAAGCATCAAAAAGGAGGATTCAAAAGTTTTGGGATGTCAATGGGTCACATGCTTGATGCAGTTATTGCAAGCGAAGGCTTTGCAACAAAATATTAAGTCTTATTCACTTTAATTTATTTTAAGTGTATCTGTTCCAATACTTTTGCTCACCTAAAAATGTGGTGTTCCTTTACAAATAATGATATCTTCTCAGTTGTGTATCAGATCCAGATGTGAATACCTGGAAATGAAAGCTGAAATGTTGATCTATTGTCTCATATTCTTATTTTGGTGTCAAACCCAAATGTTTCCAGTCTACAGCAAAAATAAAGGAATTGGCCTCACTGTTCCGATACTTATGGAGGGGACTGTATATGAAAAAAGTTACGCACTATAGCTTTAAAATGAGCATATTATTATATAAATCACCTAAAAAGTCACATGACGCTGGTCAGTGGCTGCCATAGAGGAATCCCAAAGGAACAGCAACAGCAACTCAGAAAAAAGATACATTTCCTCTCTTCCTGTCTCTCGCCTATAAGTGTGTGCAAAGTCTGTGTCCCTGTGTCATTATCAGATTGGACACACACATGTCACGGAGGAGATGAAAGTGTTCCTTTTGCACGTAACATCTGCCCTCTGATGGTTTGTGTCCCATCAAGATGACCCCAAAGACATGGCCTGAGGAGTGCGATTATCACCACTCTGTACACACTCGCCACGAGATCACATGCTCGTGTAGATGCTTGTGTGTGTTTATGAGGGGGGGGAGTTGGAGGCGTGGATTTGTGTGTTGATGTCCATATATCTGTCAGAATATGTCTGTACAAACATATGGCTTAACAAGCATGCAAACACTCCAAAGACAAGTGGGTGGATACATTTCTGAGGTCAAAGTGTCAAACACGGTTTACCGAGCCATTTCGCTTTCATCATTTTGCTCTTCAGATGTCAAAGAAGACTTTCCTCTGTTCTGAACACTCACATGCAAACACTGTTAGATCTTCTCTCTGCCGAAACAAATGGCATTAGGAGAGAGAGAAGTGGAAAGCCCCGATTGAAGAAGAAACGCTCATCGACTCCCCCTGGTGTATAAAAGTCAGAATGCAGCAAAAGATAGGTAGTTTTTATGCATAAATGAAAATGAGTGTTGAATCCTGATTAACTAAATAAATAAAAAACAGATAACTTACAAACACAGACAGACAGACAGACAGACAGACAGACACACACACACACACACACACACACACACACACACACACACTAAACTATATGGAAAAAAATTTAATAACATCTTTTTTTTAAGAGAAGCTGGAACATGCCCACAGTTTACAAAAATTAACAATATATATATATATATATATATATATATATATGTATATATATATATAATAAATTGAATTTGTTTTACACGTCTGTTACAACAATACAACACAACAAAGTACAGTAATCCAATAGAAACTGGAGTTCAGTGTCTTGGTCCATTGGTCATTTTTACTTGGCGAGTATTGATCAGTATGGCAGTTTTAACGACAGCTAACAGTCATCAGCTATTTTTGGTAGTCGTCTCTTTTGTATGGGTAAGTGAACCAGCAAACTATTCAGTCTGCGTTCTGCCCTACTACATATTTTTTTCTTCAAATGGCCACCAGTCACTCTCATGGGACCAGACTTTATTGATTTTCAAAAACTGTTTTCTTTAATCAGTGTATTAGATTTTTTTGATGAATGAAATCTTTATATCTTTATGGGTAATGGTTGAAATGGATCAAGGATTGTCCTCCCCCTGACACCTCCCCCATCACTCCTCATTCTCCATGTATCTCCACCCACACCCATCTTCATCATCTGGGTTGCTCTTCTCTGCCTCGTCATCCTATACTGACACGAACAAATGAAAGGAAAGATCTGGAATGGAAAAAAATAATAAACAAGGCCAGGATGGAGAATCTGAGGCAGTATTACAAAGAGCTCCGAGCCGAGGCCAAAAATAGAAGTGAGACAGACAGTTGGGAGGAAGGGAAACTTTCACCACGCTCAACACTTCACCAGAAAAGGATCCATACACAACTGGCAGCAGTTCAAAGACTTTTTACACCCCCTGAATCAGTTACTTTTGTTAAGGATGAGTCATACTACCTAAAACTATTCTTATGATATTTAATTGTGGTAACCCTGTGATAAAGCATATTCTTGTTTATAATAATAAGGCATTCATTGTATTAATGAGCAAATTTCAGGTCACTCAAGGACACCTTACATGTAGACAATAATAAACAGACAAAAACAGATGCACAACAATAAAACAGAGCAAGCATACAAATACAAAGCAATAATAAAAACAAGAGACTAAACATACTGAGAATTACACAGAAAATGCCAGTTTGAAGAGGTGGGTTTCCAAACGAGATTGAATGTGGGGAGAAAGTCAGTTTCACAGATAGACTGTGGGAGAGAGTTCAGGAGACTTGGGGGCTGGACGGCTGAAAGCTCATGACCCCATGGATGACAACCGTGCAGGTGTGGTGAGGGGCATGGAGGAGGAAGAGCTGAGAGTACGAGTAGGGGTTTAGTCAAGGAGGAGGTGATCAAAGAAGGGGGTGCCATGTTATATGGAGAGCTTGAGGTCTATACGGTGTTTGTCAGGAAGCCAGTGCAGTTGTTTTTGAGTATGGGAGACCGGAGAGGAGAGAGTAACAGTAATCTATACAGGAAGTGACAAGTGCATCAACTAGAATGGCTGTGGTGTTTGGTGCGAGAGATGGACTGAGGCGGTTGATATTGTGTATAAAGGCTAAAATGATAAGAGTGCTGTCAAGGACGATATCCAGACTCTTAACATGTAAGAAAGAAACTATGGCCTTAAATACAATTGTTAACACTTTGCTTAAGCCATTGCAAACCCTATGGGTGTGAGTTAGTTAGATATTACTGAATGGGTGAAGATATTTTAGTGAGTGTTGGTGTGTTGCGATCAGCCATGGAGTCGGTGTGTTGTTAATTGGGTGATTAACCCTTATTGGGTGATTAAGCCCCGTTGGTGGAAATTTGTGTATCTGGGGTCGCATTTTCGAGATAATTTTGGCTGTGATTGTTCCCTATAGCCATAAAATTTGGTAAGGAGGTGTGTTTTTCAATGAAGTTTGGATTTTCTGAGTTTAATCCATATCTACTTTATTTTGAAGAGATGTTTTTGTTACATGTCTTTGTACTATTGACTTTCATTATAACGAAAAATGTTGACCCCCCCCCACTTAAAATTAAAGTGAAACATAATTTTGACTGTAATTTCCCATTTCTCTGTACTAAACTAAAAATAAGTAAAATAAGGTCAATAAAAAAAATGCCCCATTTTTTGCCCCATGGTTTATCGGCTAAAGCACAGCCGCACATATTCACTGAATTAACCAGGAAGCCCATTCTCCTGGCTCACTTTCCCCACGTCTTCTACCCCGAGCGGCATACAGCACCAGCCGCCCGCAAATACATTTCCTCCTCGGTGTTTCTCAGCCTCTGTGTTCACTGTCCTCCCACCGTGCCAATGTCCGTGACGTCGGGTCATTCTCCAGGCTGATTGGGTATCGCGGCTAAACGTAACGCGTTGGAGCGTAAAAAGTTCAATTTTTGGAACTTGCGCGTTGATGCGTTGGTGCGGTAGGCGCGCTGGTAAAGCGGCTACCGCGCCCAATGCACCGCTTTACCGCGAGTAACGCATCAACACACCTAAACCAATGGTTCCCTATGCAAAAATGACGATTTTCTACGCCTCTACCACGCCTAACGCGTTTGGTGTGGCCGTACCTTTAAAAAGCCATAAAACCAGTATTTTTGATTCCTTGGCAATAGCAAGATAAAATCAGAATATAATTTGTTGAATTCAGTTTGAAGGTAAAGCATCACATTTTAGGTTTTAACTAATTTCTAGTTGATTTATTCATTTCATATGGTCTCAAACTGAGGAACAAACATGCCAAATGACACAAACGAGAAAAAAATAAAATTTTCATATTTTCTGTCAAACTTCAGGATTACTGGCCACTGTGACAAAAAAATCGAAAGAAACATGTCAAAGGTGTTCTGATATGGATAGTATGGACTGATGTCTGCATGTTCATGACAAAATAAGATTGTGTGTTGTTTAAGTGTGTGTGTGGGGGGGATGTGTGTGTTTGCATGTGTCATACGATATTAGGGCTCCAAAAAGTGATGGTGGTTCAGTGATACATCTCTTTGTAAACACTTTCATACCTTGTTCCATGCAGGAGACACACGTGGAAGGGTCTGCAGGTGGTTCGAATCAGCATGTTTGAGGCAGAGGCCTTACATGCGTACCTTTTTCTACCTCGTGCTCGTGCATAGCTTACACTTAAGAATTGTTTCTCGCTCTTCCTTGGGTAAAACAATAGACTGTAGCCTATCATTATTAATTGATACCGTGAAATTAAATGTAGACTTTATCAAGTATGATGCAGAGATGAGTGAGATTCCTTTCAGGAAAACTGCTTTTAGCCATAACACCCTTTCCGTTACCGGTACTGCATTATGGAACACACTACCTCCAACTATAAGGGCATGTCCCACACTGGCCTCTTTTAAGCGCAAAATAAAGACATGGCTTACTGATAACCACACATGTAACCACATATAACACTGCACTGTATCGGCCCACTTTCTATTGAATTGTATTTCCTTTTTAACCAATACTTATGTTTGTCTTTGCTTTTTATAGAACCTTTTCATGTTATGTATTTATTGTATATCTTTTGTATTGCTTTTACTGTAACATCCACCTGCCTATGGACAACAGATGGAAATTAGCCCCTGGGCTACAATCTGGCACATTTACATGTTGGAATGACTATGTTTATCAATGTGCATTGTCCTGAAATAATGAAATAAAAAAATAAATAAAAAAATAAATAACCCCTAATGTCTGACCTTTTCGAAAGACCCTGGAGCACAGGTTTCCCAGGCTGCCCCGACAGTTCTGATTGTGAACGATAGTAACCTCACTGACGTTCCCACTACCCCCAGCACGCGCCACCTCTAACGCTCCAATCGCTAAAGAGGAATATCCTGACGTCACTCAATGGCTTCCGGACTAACACCACCGTCCCGGTGATGCTCTGATTTACATTTTACAGAATTGTATATTCGTTTTTATAACAGACTTGCAGTTGTTTATAACCAAACACAACGTGGTAATACAAAATACAAGTATAATGTCTGAGCTTTGGCTACGAGGATAAATAGACCCGATTCCAATCCCGCAGTGACTCAGGCGTAGCAGCTGAGAAAAGAGGTGAGACTGTTGCCGTATGACCGCTTTGCAGATGTTGATGAGAGGGGCTGATTGTTAGCGACCACTGAGTTCAATAGCGCGGCACGTCGCCCTTTAATACGCAACATATTGGTGTAGTGTGCGAGGCGCGTGGCTGCCTCTAAGTCTGTACGTGTATCTCGACGAAAACACTTGATTTTCTTCATTAGCAGCGTGGCGACAGCAGCTGCAGCGGTTAGCTGAGTCGCTAAATGCTAGCTCTAAATTATGATAGCTGCTAGCGCGTTTTGACCTGTAAGCTAGCTGCTAATCCTGATGCTGGTTCGCTAGCCTTTTAAATGCGTCAGATACGGAGCCCATGGAGTGAAAAAATGTCCCGTTATTTCATGATGAGAATCAAACCTATCTTCTCATTGAGTAAAGCTTTGATAGCGTCACAAATAGCATCTGCGACTGTGTTATGCCGGTTAGCATAACAACAATGTGTTGCGATCTTATCTCACATTCATAGCGCTTTGAGTATCATGAAAGGCGCTATATAAATCCAAGCAATTATTATTATTATTATAGCTATAATCTACACACAAATCAAAACATGATCGATGCGACTCCTTATTTAGTGCTGCACATGAGAAGGACAACGTAGATGAAGTATATAACACGTAATAACAGTCTAATAAGGGAATTAATTGTAGGCTACAGTCTAGGGTGCATCAAAAGGCGAGGCGGTGTCTCATTCAACAATGTCAATGATGAATAATGTATCTGACGAAAATGTGCGACATTATCACCTGCATTCGGGTTTTATGCTTCATGTTTTTTCCTGATGCTCTCTCAAATTGTGGCACTTTAGATGCAATGTATTCAGCATCAAATTACAGTGACATACATTGAGTATTATGGATAGTCAGGCTAAAAGCTGTAGCACTCACTTGAATACCATCTTAATCTGATGAAGCATATTGCTGTATTAACTGGTTGCAGGAAGCTTATTTTTCTCTTGTGTTAAGAACTGGGTACTTAACATACACACAATTCGTAAATTGGTGTATGTGTGCTTGTTTGATATCATCTGCTGTTCTGACAATCTGTTATTGCTTTTTGGCATTTCAACAATTATGGTGATATTTTCATCATGGCATGTTAAGTGTTCAACTGAATATCTGTTTAGTCTATATAACCGTGCATTACATGCTAAAATGATTTAATAATATTTTTTATCTGATAATGTACCACATTGGTGTTCAGATTGTAGCTATGAGCGTTTCTGTCTACGCTTTCCATACTTTATTGCTGGGTGACTATACCTGTATTACAAGATATTAAACCAAAGTGAGTTGCCGCCTTATGTGCCTGTGACTTCTTTGTCCGTTTGTTACACTGATCAAATACAGGTGGTTTTGTCAGTTGGTCGTGCTATGTGTGAACTTCTGCAAAACAGGTGGGACACGTTCAGCCTCCACCTGTGCGGTTAAACCAGCATGTATGTGTAACAGTGTAAATACTGATGCTATCGTTTAGCTTGCAGCTTTTCACTCTGAAATGATTCTTTTCAGCTCTGTGGTAATAGGTCGTGGGTATTCATTTAAATATCCAGATGAGGACTTTTGGAGCAGTTGCCTAAACATCCACATGCACTCACTAAAACATGCACGTACGTGCTGCTTTGAATTTAAAATGAACCCCAACACTAAGCTGAGAACACACCGGGCGCGTTGGCGCTTTGGGCCAAAGCGACCAACGCGCCCGATCTGGCGCGTGGTCATTTTGTGTCAAAAAATGGTCCAACGCGCCCAAAAGCAACGCGCCTACGTCATGGCCTACGTAGATGAGCCCGCACGAAACTTATTTCCCCCCGCTTTTTCTATTGCTGATCAACCATGGCTGAGATAATCCCCATCGCTGCGCTCTATCTTTTGTGGGAGTCCGAGGAACGGAGCTACGCAGCTAGTCTCCCCCGATATATTTATTCCCCTAATCAACCATGGCTGCGATCAGATCCGACCCGACACAACAGCGTTCATGTCCACACAAAAACAACACCTACACGGCCAACAATTGTGCCAAAAAACAAATAAACAGCAAGTGAACGGAACAAATAGCCTTAAAACAGCATTGCAGATTCACGCCACTCGGAAATGAACACAAACAGCAAGGCAGCACCATACCAAACACATTTACAGCAGCATTGTGCACAGGGCAGTAGAAAATAAAGGCAAGTAGCCTACATTACCTGGCTGTGACGGGACCGTGGCTGGCGTAGATAGCCTATAGGGCAGGCATAAACACCGGTGCTTCGCTGTACTCGTTGTGAAAGTTCCCCGGATTTAGCCGTTGTGTTTGGGTTCATTATATGGAGGTGGTGGCCGCACACAGCCGGGTGAGTTAGCTAACGCTATCCGACCGGTGCTAACTTGGTTTATCGGCTTAAGCACAGCCACACATATTCACTGAATTAACCAGGAAGCCCATTCTCCTGGCTCACTTTCCCCACCCGAGCGGCTTCATATCACCAGCCAGCCGCATTAACTCCACGGTGTTTATACAGTCTCGCACACACAGCGGTGATTATTTGCTCCTGGTTCACTTTCCCCACGTCTTATAACCCCGAGCGGCTTCATACAGCACCAGGCAGCCAGCCGTAAATACATTTCCTACTCGGTGTTTGCCTCTGTGTTGTCACGGTCTCGCACACACAGCGGTGATTATTTGCGCCTCCATTTTGTCTCAGATTTTTCTGTCCTCCGGCTCTCTGCCAGTGACGTAGGGTCAAGCTCACCGCTGATTGGCCAACGCGGCTAAACGTCACGCGCCGGAGCGTTGAAAGTTCAATATTTTCATCTTTTTTTTTAAGCTTTGCCGGCGCGGTGACGCTTTTTGACGCTTTGCCGGCGCGGTGACGCTTTGGCAACGCGCCCAAAGTGCCCAAAGCAACGCTTTGCCGCGGCCAACGGATCCTCGCGCCCCAACCAATGGTTCCCTATGCAAAAATAGGATTTTTCAACGCGCCCACCACACCCAACGCGCCCGGTGTGTTCTCACCTTAAGAGGCAATCAGTGTTGTGTAGAAAAAGAAGATTGACCCCTGCAGTGTAATATTGCACCGGTCGTCATCATCGCATCGCAATCCTTACTGCGAGCACAAGCCTGCAGTGCAGTGCAGTAGCTGATACCCCAAGGACCCACATTGTCACTGAAGTCACATTCTGCACACTCTGCATGTTAGAAGGACAAAATATTTGTTTATCTAAATGAGATCTCCCTGGAAGTTCTCATGTGCTGCTAATGCTAAACATGTAGAATGACTTTGAGTCATATTGTAGTGGTTTCTCTCGTAGCTTGTGTTTGCATAACGCCGGGAGCAGCCCCACTCAGGGATTCTACTCAGTACTGTTATATTATCAGGTAAGGTCATGCTAACCTCCTACGTGACCTCTGGACGTTTCATCCTAAAATGCAGTGTGAAGCACACAGCAACTAGTTCAAGCATGCACTGTCTCTGTGGCTCTTGGTCTACACTGCAATTTCCACTCTGGCTTTAGCTTAAAGACCTATTTCACCTGTGGAAATATGAAGGTGTATTCAACCCTGAGATCCTATGTAGTATAAATGTGCAAACATTTTAGGAATCGTTTCATCCTAGCCTGAGAAAAGGCCAGAAAGAGTGTTTTATGGTCTCACAGTCCAACCCTACATTTTAGCATGTGTGACATCACATATGGGAAAATGTAGGGTTAGGATTAACAGAGCAGCTGGGCCAAGGGAAGATTTAGGGAAGAAAAACCTAATTCATTATATTATAATATAATATAATTGATCCAAAGATGTTTGTTGTTTTAGCCAAACAACTGAGAGGCAGTAACTTGTATAGCACATGGTATACTTATATTGCAAACATAATAATCCCTTGTTGTGTGGTATCGGAAAACTAGTGGTGAGGCATAAAGAAGATTTGAAAAATAAACGCCTGGAGCTGGATCTGTTTACAAAACACAAAAGGTTTCTTTCAAATTGCTTATGTAGATTAAATGATTAAATGAAGTGTAGCAAATCTTCACATATGAAACAACACATGGTCTGTCTAAGAACTGATCAGTTAATTAACTCATCTCAGCCGTATTGTCGTAGTAATAGCATCATGCTTTTCTCCGTGAAGCTGGCAAACCGTGCATCACCTTGCCTCTGGTGACAAAAATAGGGCTGACTGTGAAACCGGCCTAAGAATAGGCAGAGAAAATATGGTCTTCAGGAAAGAAAGGATTAATTTACCAGGAGGCCGTTAGGCCGCTCGATATTTCCAAATGTGCGACGCGGCCCGATACATCTTTATACTTCTAAAATGTCACGTTGTGTTTCTTGTTTTGCAGGTGTGGTTAACTTGCTGACTGCAGCCTTCAGGCCTCTGCAGCAAGTCAAAGTGTGAAGTATCTCATCGGTGCCCCTTCTGGTTTGACTTGAACCTTCAAAAGATGAAGTTGAAGGAGGATATAAACCCCTTGCTGCTGCAGGTCTTCCGCTCTGTGGTCTGGGTCTACTCCGTCATCACCTTCATACCCTGGTACTTCTTCTCCGGCGCCGGCTCCAACCTGGAACGCGCTCGGCGGATCAAGGCGCGCTCGGTCAGCGGACACCCGGCCGGGCCTTACAGGGCCATCAACAGCCAAGAGAAGCTAGTGGCGTGGCTGAGCCCCGGGGTCAACACCCTGGACAAGATGTTTGAATACGCCCTGAGCAGGTTCCCACAGAGAGACTGCCTAGGCACCAGAGAGGTGCTCAGTGAGGAGGACGAGCCCCAGCCCAACGGCAAGGTCTTCAAGAAGGTAAAGAGACATGGAACTCAATCAGTTACTGGTACTTCCAGGGCTGTCGGTACTTTTCTTCTCAAAGTGAGGAAAATAGGATATTCGCAGTTTGCATAATCTGGTTGGAATTAGTGTCCACTTTTGTGAGCACTTCAAGATAGCTCCATCTATGTAGCTGTCACATCTATTTTTTACTTAAACGTTAGTGAAGATGCAAAGGCAGCAAAGCATCTTTTACTTCATTCAAACGTTTACAATGATGTGCAAAAGTTACTTTATTTTTGTGTTTTTTTTTATTCTTTTAAAGCTGACAGAATGTGGAAACAATGTCTTCGAAGGTCAACATTTGTCAGCTGCGCAATCACTGATTATGTTTTCATATCATATGTCATCAGATTATTATTTTGAGACAGCCTTAACATAATCAAACTATTTATAAATAATTGGATCCTTATAGTTGACTAATATTATGTAAACATGTAACAGTAGGAGCAGTTGTTAAACAACTTATTCAAACAGAAAAGGAGCAACATGTTTACAGTGCACATGCACACATGCACTCCGTTAATATTCTATTTAAAATAGCACCACACCGTGGTTACTCATACATACATACATACATACATACATACATACATACATACATACATACATTAGGGGTGTGCACGTGTACACGTGTAACCGTTTAGTAAATCATAACCGTTTAGGAAAAATCAATAAACGAAAACCGTTTAAAAAAAAAAAATCTTCAAATTTAAAATTTTCTTTTTTTCAAAGTTTTTAAATATGTTCTGGAGACACACATTTATTGATTTTACATCACTAGTAGGACTAAACTAATTGGGGATGATAAAAGCTAGTCTGCCGAATCGGTCTGTCCCTCGGCGAGTGTGTGAGTGTGTGTATCGGCACACACACACACACACACACACACACACACACACACACACACACACGGGGAGTCGCCGTGCCGGTGCTCGACTCACAGCCACGGAAGAGTGATGAAAGATAACCTAAAGATTAAAGTTACTCGGTTGACGTGAACTAAGCTCGTAAGTAGCCCGAACTTTATAACACCTGTTCAACCTGCATGAACGTGGACATGTAGAAAGCGATAGGCTATATTAATCAGGAATAATATATATATACTGCGCCACTGCCGCCCTATATTTGGGCGGCAGTGGCGAAGTGGGTAGGGAGCGCGCCTCTGGTGTGCAGGGTCGGAGGTTCGATCCCCCATCTCCCCGCCTCATGTCGAAGTGTCCCTGGGCAAGACACTGAACCCCGAATTGCTCCCGATAGTTAGCTTAGTTAGCTTAGCACCGTAGTGCTAAGCCTACCCTGCGTGGTAGCTGCTGCTATCGGTGTATGAATGTGTGTGTGACTGGGTGAATGTGTACAAAAAACAATGTAAAGCGCTTTGAGTCTGTGATAAACGGAGATATAGCGCTATACAAGACCATTTACCATTACCATTACCATTACGAAAGGGCGGGCGGGAGCGCGCCCTTTCACACGGTTAACCGTGACGTAATGACGTCACGGTTAACCGTGTACACGAAAAAAATTCCGTCGTGTACACGGTTAGACATTTTTGTAAACGTTCACACCCCTAACATACATACATACATACATACATACATACATACATACAGTATCTCACAAAAGTGAGTACACCCCTAACATTTCTTCAAATATTTCATTATATCTTTCCATGCGACAACACTGAATAAATGACACTTTGATACAATGTCAAGTAGTCAGTGTACAGCTTGTATAACAGTGTAAATTTACTGTCCCCTCAAAATAACTCGACACACAGCCATTAATGTCTAAACTGTTGGCAACAAAAGTGAGTACACCCCTTAGAAAAAATTTCCAAATTGGGCCCAAAGTGTCAATATATTGTTTTGCCATCATTATTTTCTAGCACTGCCTTAACCCTCTTGGGCATGTAGTTCACTAGAGCTTCACAGGTTGCAACTGGAACCCTCTTCTACCCATTCATGACGACATCAAGGAGCTTGTGGATATTAGAGTCCTTGCGCTCCTCCATCTCCCGTTTGAGGATGCCCCAAAGATGCTCAATAGGGTTTAAGACTGGAGACATGCTTGGCCAGTCCATAACCTTTACCCTCAGCTTCTTTAGCAAGCCAGTGGTCGTTCGGAGGGGTGTTTGGGGTCATTATCATATTGCAGTACTGCCCTGCGGTCCAGTTTATGAAGGGAGGGGATCATGCTCTGCTTCAGTATGTCACAGTACATGTTAGAATTCAATGAACTGTAGATCCCCAGTGCTGGCAGCACTCATGCAGCCCCAGACCATGACACTCCAACCACCATGCTTGACTCTAGGCAAGACACACTTGTCTTTGTACTCCTCACCTGGTTGCCGCTCCACACTCTTAACACCATCTGAACCAAATAAATGTATTTTGGTCTCATCAGACCACAGGACATGGTTGCAGTAATCCATGTCCGTAGTCTGTTTGTCTTCAGCAAACTTTTTGTGGGGTTTCTTGTGCATCATCTTTAGAATAGGTTTTCTTCTGGTATGACAGCCATGCAGACCAGTATGATGCAGAGTGTGGCGTATGGTCTGAGCACTGACAGGTTGACCCCCCACCCCTTCAAGCCCTTCAGCAATGCTGGCAGCACTCATACGTCTATTTTCCAAAGCCAACCTCTGTGTACGACGCTGACCACGTGCACTCAACCTTCGTAAACTGGGCCGCAGGGTGGTATTGCAACATGATAACGACCCCAAACACACCTCCAAGACGACCAGTGGCTTGCTAAAAAAGCTGAGGGTAAAGGTTATGGCCTGGCCAAGCCTGTCTCCAGACCTAAACCCTATTGAGCATCTTTGGGGCATCCTCAAACAGAAGGTGGATGAGCGCAAGGTCTTTAATATCCACCAGCTCTGTGATGCTGTCATAAATGGGTGGAAGAGGGTTCCAGTTGCAACCTGTGAAGCTCTAGTGAACTACATGCCCAAGAGGGTTAAGGCAGTGCTGGAAAATAATGGTGGCCACACAAAATATTTACGCTTTGGGCCCAATTTGTAAATTTTTTCTAAGGGGTGTACTCACTTTTGTTGCCAGCAGTTTAGACATTAATGGCTGTGTGTCGAGTTATTTTGAGGGGACAGTAAATTTACACTGTTATACAAGCTGTACACTGACTACTTTACATTGTATCAAAGTGGCATTTATTCAGTGTTGTCCCATGGAAAGATATAAAGAAAATTGTGAAGAAATGTGAGGGGTGTACTCACTTTTGTGAGATACTGTACATACATACATACATACATACATACATACATACATACATACATACATACATACATACATACATACATACATACATACATACATACATACATACATACATACATACATACATACATACATACATACATACATACATACATACATACATACACATGTAACAGATTGTGTATTACCTTGTTTCATTATTCTTTTAAAAGTTTGGTCAGTTGTCAGAAGCAAGTATATAGCTAAAGCAGTGGGTGCATATGTTTTGAATCTTTGGTGTTGCATGAAGTCTGTGAGGCTGACGGCACAGTCTGCCGCTGTGCACAGTGTGAGCAATGTGGGTGGAAGTAACAGTGATACTGGCCCTTTGTCTCACAGCTGGGGGCTTCCTCATTAACACCTGCATAATGGCCCTGTAGATGGCGCCAACTGACTGTATGATTGATGAAGGTGTATGACTGGTAAAAACATCTTAGGAATTCAGCTGTGTCAGTTTTGTGCATTAACCTTTTTTATACTTAAAAAAAGAATTAATACCATCCACCTGAATACAATGGGTATAAGGTTCCGAATCATTTAGGAATTTTGTTCATGTTCATTGTTGACTAAGACTGCTGCTCCTGAAAACATGTTGTGAAGCTACCCAGGCCTGTAGAATGTTTGCTTTCATAGTCACTGGTGTCATATATGGAAATAATCTTGAATATTGCATGTACTTTTGGCATGTTGGCTGCAGGTAATCCTGGGGAACTATAACTGGATGTCGTACGAGGAAGCCCACCATGCAGCAAAGTGTTTTGGCAGTGGCCTGGCAGCCCTCGGCCAGAGGCCAGAGCGTAACATCGCCATCTTCTGTGAGACCAGAGCAGAGTGGATCGTGGCAGCGCAAGCCTGCTTCATGTACAATTTCCCACGTGAGTGACAAGACTGCCAAATACATGTACTATTTGTACATTCTAGGACCTACAGTGAAACACTCAGGATTAACTAACTGAAACTTGAATTTGACAGTTGTGACCCTGTACTCCACTCTCGGACCGATGGCCATCGCCCACGGTCTGAACGAGACGGAGGTCACGCACATCATCACAAGCAAAGAGCTGCTTCAGGGCCGTCTTAAGGTACCTGCTTGACTGCTTTACTCACTGACATTTCACTGAGTTACAGGTTGTCTATTGTGTATACCAGTAGGGCTCCGTTCTATCTATCTATAATTCTATCTCATATTACCTTTTTCCTATCACTTCCTCTCCCTCAAACATCCTACCAGGACATACTGTGTGATGTGCCAAGGCTACAGTATGTCATTGTGGTGGACAGTAAACCCACAAGCTGGCCAAACATCCCCAGAGGCATCACGGTCTACAGCATGGATGCTGTGAAGGAGATGGGATCCACGCCGGACAACAGTGAGTGTTTGTGCGATGTGATTCAAAAGGTTTCTAATTTTGTCAGGCAAATGAAAGTACACTGATTAAGGCTTAATACAAAGCCAATACCCTGTGGTGTAATTGGAGTGATGTGACAAAGTCAGCAAGAGGTGAGAAAACACTGTTGTTGATTACAGCCCTACACATTCTGTAGTTCAGTGAGCAAACAGTTCTTATAACTCATGATGACAACTAATCATTTTTATATTGGGTTTTATCTTTGTGAATGGATCTCTTCTCTAACCATCACCCCTCCACTCTGGTGTCTCTGCAGTAGGGATGCAGCGCAGGCAGCCAGTGCCCTCGGACATCGCCGTCATCATGTACACCAGCGGCTCCACTGGCATCCCCAAGGGTGTCATGATCTCCCATGGCAACCTCGTTGCCGGAATCACTGGCATGGCTGAGCGAATTACTAACCTCAAGTATGCCAATATCCCCGTCACTGCCACATCCTCTCCTTCCTTTTCTTAGTTTTTTACTTTTCCTTATGTTCTGCAAGTCTTTGAAATCCCCAAAAACATCCCCCTTGTTCTCTCTCTGCCTCTCTGCACTGCTTGTGAAACAAATACACTGACTTTTCCTCCTCCCGTGTCACACCTCGCTATGTCTCTCATCCGCCTCTCTCCTGGTAACCACTGCTGTTTTGTTTTCCGTGCCGACAGTGAAACAGACACGTACATTGGCTACCTGCCGTTGGCCCACGTCTTGGAGCTCAGCGCCGAGCTGGTGTGCATCTCTCATGGCGGTCGCATCGGCTACTCCTCCCCTCAGACTCTAGCCGACCAGGTGAGTGCACACGAGCAGAGAAACCCCTTGTGGCCGCCATGTTTCCTTGCAGTGTTGTGCGTCTCTCCTGGATACATTTCAGTTCCATATCAAACCTAGACTTCCTCTGTATAGAAAGCTGAGATGAAAATGATTATTAAAGGCAGAGTCAGCTATTCTGTAGAATGCTTGTTGTCAAAATCACTTTTTTGTCAAAATCAGTGTATTCCTCCTCCCGATCGCGATCCTCCCATGTCCGTACTGTGCACGCTGAAACAAAAAACATGGTGTTAATACACAGCCTAGGCGACGTCAACGGGCATGTTGCTAGCTGTGGTGGGCCCCCTTTTGTTTACATACCCTTTGTTTACATTCCAGTATACAGTGAATTAACACCATTTTTTGGGGGGGCACACACAGTAGATACACATAGTGGATCGTGAGGAGATATTCATTGATTTTGACTAAAAGCCTTCTACAGAACCGATGAGTCAAAAAGCTGAAGCCACCTTAAAATCGGACTCAAATTCCTTTGGCCATTTAAAGCCTTGCATAGTCAGACACCTACATTAGTGACTACAGGCCTGGGTCGTTTGGTCACCAATTGTTGTCTTTCATTTTCACAGTCCACCAAGATAAAGAAGGGCAGTAAGGGGGATACCAGTGTGCTGAAACCTACTCTCATGGCTGCTGTACCAGTAAGTCTTTTTACCTCTGCTCAAACTCATCAAATGTATTGTATTAGTGATAGTGCCTCTAAATTAAATGATGTGTCATTCTACAATCAAATTATGTTAATGTTAACTGAGAGTTTGTGTGTGTGTGTGTGTGTGTGTGTGTGTGTGTGTGTGTGTGTGTGTGTGTGTGTGTGTGTGTGTGTGTGTGTGTGTGTGTGTGTGTGTGTGTGTGTGTGTGTGTGTGTGTGTGTGTGTGTGTGTGTGTGTGTGTGTGTGTGTGTGTGTGTGTGTGTGTGTGTGTGTGTGTGTGTGTGTGTGTGTGTGTGTGTGTGTGTGTGTAGGAGATCATGGATCGAATCTACAAGAATGTGATGACCAAAGTGGAGGGAATGAGCAAGTTCCAGAAGACACTCTTTGTGCTGGCTTACAACTACAAGATAGAGCAGATCACCAAGGGCTACAGCACGCCCCTCTGTGACAGGTAATCCACTTATTATGTTGGTCATATAAAGGAACAGGAGTTTTAGCCCAAAAGCAAACGTTAGCCTCTGTGACTCCATGGCTCATCCTAACTTTTCCTGTTAGCACAGAGTCACTGCAAAAGGTGTAGGGAATTATTCTCTAGCCAGAGTATGTGAATCATTGCTTAGTAATGATCCCAGTAGTGTGTTTGCACGGCGCATTCTTCGGTATAAGCCAATATCTGGATACCATGGAGATGTATGGCTAACTTGCTTTATTATTATTTGTCTTTCGTTGTTGTTTTTATTATAGTCTCCTCTAGCCGTTTCTCATCATCTCCATGTTGTTTATTTTTGTGCCTTCGTGCCCCACCCAGTCTTGTGTTTAAACGGGTGCGTGCGCTCTTGGGAGGGGACACGCGGGTGCTGCTCTCTGGCGGAGCTCCACTCTCAGCAGCCACACAGCGCTTCATGAACATCTGCCTGTGCTGCCCTGTTGGCCAGGGCTATGGCCTGACAGAGACCTGTGGAGCTGGCTCCATCAGTGAGGGTAAGAGAGTGGTTTTCATGAAGGAATTTAAAACAGCAACTTTTTATTTTGTTTGCCTCCACCGTTGGGAAATAAAGGAACAAGCTAATAAAAATAACAAACTTGATTTGAAGTTATTATCTAAATATGCCATGCTAATGCAGGACCTTTTGCTGTTTGGATGTGTTTTGTTTTTTCAGAGTGCGACTACAGCACAGGGCGAGTTGGTGCTCCTTTGGTTTGTTCTGAGATCAAACTGAAAGACTGGGAGGAGGGTGAGTGGTCATGGCAACAACAAAACCTTAGAGAAGGCAACCAAAATGTTCCTGTTTTCTTACCAATCAGATTTGTCATACTCCTCCTCCTCCTCCTCCTCCTCCTCCTCCTCCTCCTCCTCCTCCTCCTCCTCCTCCTCCTCCTCCTCCAGGCGCTTACTACTGCACAGACAAGCCCAACCCACGGGGGGAAATCTTGATCGGCGGTCCGAGTGTAGCAATGGGCTACTACAAAAGTGAAGGCAAGAACCGCAATGACTTTTATGTGGACGAGAACGGCCAGCGATGGTTCTGTACCGGAGACATTGGTGAGGTCGACCCCGACGGATGCCTAAAGATCATCGGTGAGAGATCCTTGAACTAGCGTGCAGTACGTAATGTGTGCGTTCAAGTGTTATATGTGCTGGGATTGTGACGCGTGTGTTGTCTTCCATTAGACCGCAAGAAGGACCTGGTGAAATTGCAGGCAGGCGAGTACGTCTCACTAGGAAAAGTGGAGGCTGTACTGAAGAACTGCTCGCTCATAGACAACATCTGTGCCTACGCCAACAGGTACAATCCTGCACACACTCTATTGACTTAAGTTAAAAATTCCCTATTTTAAGTGCTTGCCAGCCAAGCACTACTGTCTAATTTTTTTGTACAGTGCCTTGCAAAAATATTCATACCCCTTGAACTTTTCCACATTTTGTCACTTTACAACCACACACGTACATTTAACACAAAGTGGTGCATAATTGTGAAGTGGAATGCAAATTATACATTGTTTTCAATTGTTATATAAATAAAAAACTGAAAAGTGTGGCTTGCAGAGGTATTCAGCCCCCCTGAGTCAATACTTTGTAGAACCACCTATCGATGCAATGCTTATACTTTGTTATAACTCATTCTCTCCCTTTTAAACTAAACTTGTGGGCTCATTTTGCAGTGACCAGTCGTATGTGATCAGCTTTGTGGTGCCTAACCAAAAGCAGCTAATGGAACTGGCGGAGCAAGTGGAGGTGAGGGGCACATGGGAGGAAATCTGCAACAGCTCCCAGGTGGAGAAAGAGGTCCTCCGCATCATTACTGAAGCTGCTATTTCAGGTAGGGGGGAGCCCTTTCTGTATTTCTTTACAGTTGTCTTTTATCCTGCTAATTCACTCAGAGTTCAAATGATCTGATCAAAGGTGTAGTCAGCGATTCTGGAGAATGGATGTTGTCGAAATAATCAGTGATTATTTCCTCACAATCCACTGTCCATACTGTGTGTGCACTGAAAAAGAAATCCAGTTTTATTGGGCGGCCTAGGCTTTGTAGACAGGTATGTAAACAAAGGCGGCCCACCGTAGCTAGCAACGTGCCCCTTTTACAGAGCCTAGGCTTGAGGTTTTTTTCTCAGCACACACATTTTGACAACAAGCATTCTCCAGAATCGCTGATTTCACCTTTTTGAAGCCTGGTTGTACTTTCTGTCAAGTTATCAGTTTTGGATTTGGTGTGATAATTTCTGCCTTTGCGCCTCACTTGTACTACTGTTACACTTATATCTGTCCCTCTGACTTGCGACTCCTTTCTCTCTCTCTCCCCCCCCCCCCCAACAAAATAAACAGCAAAACTGGAGCGGTTCGAGATCCCCAAGAAGATCCGTCTGAGTGCCGAGGCCTGGACACCAGAGACCGGCTTGGTCACGGACGCATTCAAACTGAAACGCAAGGAGCTCAAATCACACTACCAGGAAGACATTGAGAGGATGTACGGTGGAAAATAACCCACAGACACACTCCAAAACCTAACAGCAACACCTCACACATACATACTTACGCACATACACAAGAAGATCAGAAGCCACTACCAGGACTACTAGGAGAGGAGTTATACTTGTAGGATACAGGTAACAGACACACACACACACACACACATACACACATACATTATTCCAGACACACAAAGCGTCTCATGCACCTCCTCCTCTTTGGCTTCCCCCCCCCGCGACCAGCTTCGATCAAAGAAGGGGGGGAGGGGAAAAAAAACGACTCTTGAATCCATCTTCGTGCTGTATGTCCAGAGCCATAAGGCAGAAAGAAGGTCCTTCAAAGACAACTGAACCAGCCAGACAAGACAACTCACCTGCTCCTCTTTGATGGATTAGGCCCCCCCACCATGGTTGCTATGACAACCTTGGCAGCACATAAAGTCGGACGTCTGCGAAGTGAAAAAGAAATGTCAGGCTAGCTGTATCTTGGACCAATGTCAGTGCCGCCCCCTCTGTTGTTGCTTCTCCACCCCCTCTTCCATACGGAGCCTTCCACCACAAGTGTCGGCATGGTCGGTGGACTGGCAGTGAAATGGGTTAGCGTGAGTGTGATTAAGGGATCCCTCCTCCTGGGCTTTTAAGCAACATTCAGGTTGGAATCTATACAGGGGATGCTCTGTTATCTTTTTATGATGTGTTTTTTAAATTTGTTTTGTATTGTTACATTCTTGTTTGGTTTGTCTGCTTTTGAAAAGAAAGCCCTGTGTCGGAGGAATCGCTGTTGCAAAGCCATGTGAGATTGAGCATTAAGGCTTTCTGAAGCACTTATTCTTACAATTTCCTATGCTTTGTTCTCCCGGTTTTTTTTATTGCCAATTTGTTTACGCTAACTTTACTTTATAAGCTGTGTTTACAAGCTCTATTTTTTTGTATCTTTTTTTTCCCCCTGTGTCCCAAAGTTTGTACTTATTTTCTTTTTTATTTCTTCTTTTTTTTTAGTTTTTACCGACTTGACAAGTCCCAACCATTCCCATCTACAGTCCCTTCTGCTCTTTGCCTTTGCAGCAAGGTCAGAAATCAATTCCAAAAGGCATCCATCCATTGGGCCTTTTTTTGTTGTTGTAATTCCTGCTCTCTGTCCCGGATCTTAGCAGCCAATGGAGATGCCTCCCGACCTGTGTCTTCTTGCTTTATTTGTCATCGACATGCCGAAGCCCCGTCGCATTTGCCACGTATTTTTTCTCCACCCCTGACCATGACCAATGCACCTATGGATGTCTCCAAGGGAACTTAGCCTACTGTAGAAAGATAGTAATAGACTTTCATTGGTTGCTCCTCCCAAGTACTTTTTTTGGTGCAACTGTACATGTGATCCTATTTGCCATAGTTCTAGTTACTGTTACCTTTTTTTTTTTTTCAACTTACAAAATACAAAATGAATGTGCAATATTTATACACAAATTTTAAAAGTATGTAGGAAGGAGAAATGCACAGACAGCAGCCTCTCCGTAGTGTATGAATGTTTAGGCCTCTTACTTTCCACTTGAGTGCATCTTTGAAAGACCTGTAGGAACGTGAGCGTAGGAATAAAGAGGAGGAGGGTAGAGAGACACTGATAGGGAAGGCCAGATGTAGCCCATTTCAACCTAATGAAATGTTCTAATAAGACTGTAAAGCCAAGGTGTTACGATTTGGCGTCAAAGAAATTGCCTGACGAAAATCGTTAAACTGTACCAAAGCCGAAGCTTGAATTTATATGTAAATATATATATTTGAGAGAAATGAGAAAGTTGCACTCCAGTCGAACATCTGAAGGAACCCCTTATGGATACACTCCTTTTTATTTAATCGTGTCAGTGTGTATATAAGCTCAGCTGACCTCGTAGAGTGCTGGTAACATTTCTATATCTTCAAATGATATGTGTGCAATGTATATAAAAAAAAAGGGCCTACAGTTCTTTGATTCTGTCCAGTGACTATTTGAACTCCTGTGCAACCTCATCATAGCCTATGTCAATTATTGTTAGTTTTTTTAAGATTGGCTGTGATGTTCTCTGAATGGTATTGGTAATGGTATGGCTCTTGCTTCAGTCTTTCTTCTCTTTAAGGCTTAACAGACAGACGGATGAAATAGTTTTTGGTCTTTTTTTGTAAGGGGGCTGCTTTGGATTTACTGAACACATTTTAGCATTAATAAAGGTACAGTCAGCTACTTTAACTAATTATATTATCATATGTCTACTAGCTCAGTGCAGAAGGGTTGTTTTTAGCTTGTAAATATTTGACCATGATACTATCATGATTTGGTGGTAACCCATTCCTCCCTTTCCTGTTGAATTTTTTAAGAACGTTTTCCTTCTCCTGATACTTTTTTTTTTTAGAAGGTCAGTAGCTTACTGTGGTGTTTGCTGCTTTGTCCTCTGCCTGGCTAGAGGCGGCTAGTTGCCTTTTGACACACATGAGCTGTCTTCAGGGGTCTTAAGAATGTGAAGCACTCGCGTTTTTTAGTTGATGGCTCACACGCCGCGTCTTGACTACATCCATTTGTACAGCAAGGCAAAGACAACGGGAGTGGTGCAAAACTGGTGAATTCCTCCACTCCATGCTGTTCTCACTAGTATTGTAAATAGGTCAAGAGGGGATCAATGATCAAAGTTCATTCAAACTACCAATAATTGTACAGGTGTAAAGTCTCCTGATGTGGACATATTTAATAGTCTTTGTGACTGACCAGTTTTTTTTGGGGTCTCCTCCTTGTTTTTATGTGGTTAAGTGGCCCAGCGAACTCGGGGTCTATCGCAAGTGTCTCCATTTTATTTATTTGTGATTTGGCCTTGAAAATTATGTTATGAAATGAAATAAAGAATGGTTTGTGTTGTAATTATTGCTTGTCTCTAGGCTTGTTTAACACCTGAAAGCAATCTGCGAGGAACAACATGATCACATCAGCAGCTTGAATCAGCCTGAAACCAGAGTTTCTATGGCAACAGAGGCCAGTGTGTCTGTGCATGTGATTTGTGAGGGACTGTGTGTGGTGCCTCAACGAAAACGGAACACACAGTCCTGGAAGACAACCTTCAATCAGAGCTAGTAAACAAAGGGAGTCCAAGACGTGTGAAATCACTTGATTTATTAAAGGGGGTAACTTGGCTCACAGTACTCCTAATACAAATGCATCTGTATACACCTGGTTCCAGCCTTTAAGCAGTGTCTGCATCTCTTAGGATAAGTCTCCTAAAATGAATCTTGGAGATTAGGCCCTGTTTCTCACATCTGTTTGGTATCGATGTATCTTTATTAAAGAAAAAGGACATAATTGATTGTCTATCAAAACTATACAGAACCACATTTTGAGTTAATGGACTAGTAGATTGTTGGACTCAGCAGTACTTCATTATATATTTTCCGTAGAAACATTTCATCTTCGGGCTGTTCCCGTTTAAATCTATTGTGTTATCTGCTTCACGGCTTCACAATATAAACAAGTTGTGCAGGTTACATTGTTAAGCTATATATATAAAGCAACCAATGCCAAATCTGCACTTGGGCTTCTATACTATGTACACTCACCGGCTACTTTATTAGGTACATCTGTTCATTTTCCTTTATTTAACCTCGAAAGATCAATTGAGGGGTGACCCTCTTTTACAATGACGTCGAGTTTGTACAGATACACAATATACAATGAGAATACATAACAAGTTTACACACACACACACACACACACACAGACAACAATTTAAAACATTCAGATCAATTGAATGAGAGACATAATAGCCTAATTAAAACAGTTACTAGTGTAGAGGGGCTGATTCAAAATAATAATTTTAAATTGGTTAACAGTTATGAGTGTATTTATTTTAATTGTATGTTGTAGGCTGTTCCAGGAGTCAGGGGCACTATGGCTAAAAGCGGTTTTACCAAGCTCAGACCGGGCATATGGGACATATAACATGAGCATGTCAGTCGAGCGGGTTTGATAAAGCCCATCTGAAATAAGCAGCATTTCTGTCAAATATAGTGGTAGCTTTCCAGTCAGAGCTTTATATATAAAAATATGCCAATGTGCATCACGTCTCTCCTTAAGGGAGGACCACCCAACCTTTTCATATAAAACACAATGGTGTGTATCATAAGCATCTCCTGTAATGAATCTCAAAGCAGAGTGAAATACAGAGTCTAGGAGTTTAAGGCATGAACGAGATGCATGCCGATAAACCACATCACCGTAATCAAGGACAGACATAAAAACTGCCTCAATAATCCTTTTCCTACTGAACAACGGGAAGGTGGCTTTATTCCTATAAAAATAGCCAATCTTTTGTCGGAGACGACAGACAAGATTTTTTTATGTGAAATGTAAAAGAGAGTTTTTCATCTATCCAGATGCCAAGATATTTATATTCAGTGACTCTTTCAATATGAGATCCATTATTTGTGTGAATAATAAGATCATTAAAATGTGTAATTCTTGCTCTGGAAAAGCACATATATTTTGTTTTTTCTATATTAAGGACAAGCCTGAGATCCACTAGACAATTCTGCAGGGTGTTAAAAGAGCTCTGTAGGTTCTGAACAGATTGTTGCACTGAATCAGAAATGCAATACAGTACAGTGTCGTCCGCATACAAATGGGCATGGCAGTTTTGTAGTGATGAAACAATGTTATTGATGTAAATTGTGAATAGGACCGGACCTAAAATTGAGCCCTGCGGAACACCATTTGTAACTGTTAAAAACTCAGTTTGGTAGCTTCCCAGCTTAACTGACTGCTGTCTATCAGAGAGATAGTCCCTAAACCAGCTACATGTAGAATAATCAAAACCAATTTCATGCAGCCTCTCTAAAAGCAAATGGTGATCTAAAGTATCAATTGCTTATAAAACAAAAAGCCAATCTTCCTATCACATGGCCGCAACTCAATGCATTTAGGCATTTAGACGTGGTCAAGACAACATGCTGAAGTTAAAACCGAGCATCAGAATGGGGAAGAAAGGGGGTTTAAGTGACTTAAAATGTGGCATGGTTGATGTTGTAAGGCAGGATGGATCCATGCTTTCATGTTGTTTACGCCAAATTCTGACCCTACCATCTGCCTTCGCAACTGAAATCGAGACTCATCAGACCAGGCAACACTTTTCCAATCTTCTATTGTCCAATTTTGGTGAGCCTGTGTGAATTGTAGCCTCAGTTAGTGTTCTCAGCTGACAGGAGTGGCACCCGGTGCGGTCTTTTGTTGCTGTAGTCTATCTGCTTCAAGGTTGGTCACGTTTTGTGCGTTCAGAGATGGTATTCTGCATACCCTGGTTGTAACAAGTGGTTATTTGAGTTACTGGTGTCTTTCTATCATCTCGCACCAGTATGCCCATCCTCCTCTGACCTCTGACATCAACAAGGCATTTTCGTCCACACAAATTTTAACTTCAATAAGTTGTCTTTTCCAGCTCTACATGCGTAAATGCATTGAGTTGCTGCCCTGTGATTGGCTGATAAGTTATATGTGTTAACAAGAAATTGAACCACACCTAATAAAGTGGCCGGTGAATGTAAGTATATGGAGCTGTAATATACATTGCAATTGCATCTCTTTATTGACAACAACAAACCTCTGGTGTAAGACCTCAAGTGGTTCAAATCTTACATTATGGCCCTGTCTGCCCTTGCATTTTTTTTTCTTTTTTTAAACACACAGGATACAACAACACCGAGAGAATCTTTTAACTCCTCCTCTCCTCTATTCCTTCCATCCAGCCCTATGGGACCAGAGAGTGCGTCAGAGGCATATACTCCCTTCATTAGCCTACTGATTCTGACGCACACACACACACACACACACACACACACACACACACACACACACACACACACACACACACACACACACACACACACACACACACACACACACACACACACACACACTCAGGGTCTCTACCACAAAGGCAACACCAACAGCACAAAGCAGCAAGAACATGAAGGACATTCTCTTTTTTGTCTCTGACACTCTATTCCAACTTTTCTTTCTCCTCCTCTCTCCAATCCCCTCTTTCACCTTGCTCCTCTTCCTGTCTACTTATGACTCAGAAGTGCGCAAAAAAGCATTTATCTGTGTTTGTGCTTAATGCGCACACTCCAGTGTTAGCCAATACGCCATATATTGGAGTTTACCCAAGGATGAGCAGAGCTGAACCGGAGCTGTCTCATAGCTCTTGGGAGGTGGGTGGTGGCGGCTGGATAAAACAGTAATTGCATCTGTGGCTGAGAAATGGTGGTACAGCGATAACCGGAACTGAGATATGATGCTGGACTGTTGACATTACATGAATGACACAGTGTACTAAGTACAGTAGGGATTTGCTGGATTTAAGATATTTCTTGAGCTGCCCTCTTTCTTCTTTCTCGACTGCTCTCCTTTATTTTAAAAATGACACTTTTGTGCCTAAAGTAGCTCCATTTTTTGCACAAAGGCCTATAATCTAATGAACCTCTTTGGCTGGTCCGTCCCTAATAACTCATATGTGTGCTAAAGCACGTACAGACATTTAAACTTAGTGAAATCAACATTGAAAGGCTTTCAGGGATCCCAAATACCGTATTTGCTGAACTACAGTCAAATTAGACTTTGATGTCAGCATTTTAGAGTGATATAACAGTAAATAAACAATGGAACAAGCTGATACTGAATATATTTATCTTTAGTTATTAAAGAGGATAAATCTTTGATCTTACTTTGAAGTACTTAGGGGCTACTTGGAGGGGGCACTGGCCACCTTTTTCTATCATAAAAATCGGAAAATGAGTCATTGTGATGCTCCCTCTTTGGTTTGGACTGTGGTGCCCATCTTGTGTGCACTCCTGCTGATTGTGTTTTTCGGTGGTAAGGTGTCGAGCTGACCTTTGGCTGTGCTCGGCAAACACTGGCTGCACCATGCCAGGCACAGGCTTGACTGAGCTAGGTCATGATGATGTGAGGGCCAAAGTTGGAGGTGGGAGAATGTGTGAGGGCTGGCAGTGAGCTTGAGCAGAAAGCGAGAGAGAGAGAGAGAGAGAGGGGTAAAGAGAGTGGGAGTGTGTGTGTGTGCGTGCGTGTGTGTTTCCGTGTGTGTGTGTGTGTGTGTGTGTGTGTGTGTGTGTGTGTGTGTGTGTGTGTGTGTGTGTGTGTGTGTGTGTGTGTGTGTGTGTGTGTGTGTGTGTGTGTGTGTGTGTGTGTGTGTGTGTGTGTGTGTGTGTGTGTGTGTGTGTGTGTGTGTAAGAAGAGGGAGAGGCAACCCATACGTCTCGGCGATGACTCACCGATGGTGGGTATTTATAGCATCAGCAGGGAGGTTTGGGAGGCGGCCAGGACAGCATCAGCGCAGGGCCGATAGGGAGTGGTGGAGAGAGAGACAGAGAGACCGCAGAGATAAAGCAACAGAGAAGAAACAAGGGAGGGGAGGGAAGAGAAGAGAAGAGAAGGAATGGGGAAAGAGAGGGATAATGGGAGGGGCCTAAAGCAGAGAAGGAGGTTGGAAAACAGGCAAAGTGGGGGAGAGGGAGGGTTGGAAGGGTGGATGAATGAGACTGAACGTAGTGCAAAGATGAGAGAGAGGAGGGGAGACGAAAATAGAACAGTGTGCGTATGAGAATGAGCCTATATCTCACATAAAGAAGAAAACAAAACAAATGTGGCTGGGGCGTGCCACGCTGCAGAGACAAACTGCGTGTTAACACAGAGCTTGCACCTCTGCAAACATTGGACATCTTTGGTTTTGCATAATGACGACATCAATAACATCGCTACAATGTATAGTGACAAACATCCTTACACATATTACATCGACTGACTCACACTTTTCTGCAGCCTCACATGCATATAGATGGATATAGATGGAGATATATATATATACAGTCATATGAAAAAGTTTGGGAACCCCTCTCAGCCGGCATTATAATTGACTCTGCTTTCACACAAAAAAGATAAAAGTGGTATGTCTTTCATTTACCAGGAACAGCTAAGTACTGGGATGTTTTCCAAACAAAGATTTTTTGAAAAGCAGTATTTAGTTTTATGAAATTAAATAAAATGTGAAAAACTGTGCAAAAATATGGGAGCCCTTGTGGTTTTGCTGATTTTAATGCATGTAACAGCATGTAAAACTGAGGACTTTAAACACAAAATTGGTTGGATTATGTTGTTAATGTCGTTTTGTATGGAAGAATGTTAAAAATACCTACATCCAGGATCCAGACATTCATCACAGGCTACAGGAGGCGTCTAGAGGCTGTTATTTTTGCAAAAGGAGGCTCAACTAAGTACTGATGACATTTTTCTTTTGGGGTGCCCAAATTTATGCACCAGTCAAATTTTGTTATGATGCTTATTGCATATTTTCTATTATTCCAATAAACAAAATGACACTGCTGAATTGCTTCTGTTTACCTAAGGTATGTCATATATGTAAAGGAATTTGCTTCTTTGAAATCCCAGGTAATGATGAACAAAAATCCCCAAAATTAGAAGGGGGTCCCAAACTTTTTCATATGACTGTATATATATATATATATATATATATATATATATATATATATATATATATATATATATATATATATATATATATATATATGTGTGTGTGTGTGTGTGTGTGTGTGTGTGTGTGTGTGTGTGTGTGTGTGTGTGTGTGGTTGCCTAGACACTGCACATCTTCACAGTAATCAAAACACATACTGATGTTACATGCACAACCAATTAGTGATGCAATTTGAGAAGCAAAAATAATATTTGGAGCTTTGCAAACATTGATGTATTTATGATTTGGCTGTTCATTACTAGGCTAATGGTATATTCAGCAGCTGTCTCTATGGACTTAGAGTGTTGAACAGAGATCCCTTTAACTTTGTCATTTTCCCTCATGGTGGCATTCTGTTTCTCTTTTAATTACTAGGATTTCTCCATCAGAAAACATATCCTGCCTGTGGTGACATCAGCCAGTGCGTCACGCCGCACCCCTTAGACACTAGCGGAACCTGTGCACGTGTTATCATACACACACACTGCACACTGTTGGCCTGTTGAAAGGGGATGAGTCAGAACACCAAGGTGAACACTCATAACCAATAATATGTAAAGGGTAGAAAAAAGCAGGGGGTGGACACTAGTAATAATAATGAGTGTAAACAGTCATTATTTCAAAATGAAGTGTGACAGTTCAGTAGGAGGCAGGGCTCAAAAGTCGCTGAAACTGATGACTGAAGGAAGGGAAAGACATTAAGGGATGGTTGCCAATACGATAGAGATTAATCAGGTTTGTGACGGTGGTCGCAAGATGTGACTCAAATAGTGATTTTAATTTAGAGTCGTAGGTTAGGACGTAAATAAAAATGCTCAGGATTGAAACTTAACCAACTGCAAAGCACTGGGAACTCTGGTGCACTTATTATAGGGGATAAGGCAACAGCCCTAGAAGGCAAATGTTGCTGGTTCAGTCCGAAGAAATGGATCAATAAAATAAATTGGGCAGCATGACATGAGTCAGTGGTGGAATGTAACTAATACATGCACTGAAGTAACTTTGCTGTAAGTAAAAATTTGAGGAACTTGAGTCTTGTTCATCTTTTCATACCACTTTGTACTTGTATTCCACCACATTTCAGAGATAAATGTTGCATTTTCATGTACATATAAGTCATTATTACAGCTTCTGCATGTTGGCTCTAGCTGTACATTTACCTTGTAGATATTGTAGTGGTATTAATATCCTAATCTAAATTTCATTAAGCACGTTAGATTATTACACGTGTTTCCCGAATGTCAAACTTCTTCTCTGGGGAAAATCAAAAGATGACCGAAGAGACAGGCTCAACTGGTGAGCCGCAGTCTCATTAATGCCGAGATATTTAGCCCACTCTCACAGTCGTTCTGCTGCATTCCTGTGGCATTACGTGGACTTGTGCCCTTTTCAAAATGGCTTGTGTAGAATATCCACCTTTGTTCCTTCCACACTCTCTCCGTTTCGCTCCCTCTCTCCTCCCTATATTGCTCAAGCATCTTCTCCGTCCATCTATCCTCATTTCCAATCCTCTGTCCTAATGGCTTAGACTACATATTTCAGCTCTAATCACCACCATTTCTGTGCCCACCTGCCTCCTGAAGACAAGGCCCTTGCTTTAAACCCGCAGTTAATTGGCAAAAACAGACAGATGAGACCGACAGGCACAAACGGATGAGAAAAAGGTAATGAATGCTAGCAGCTTTAAAAAATATATATATTAAGACTAATGGAGGGGAGGCACATACCAACCTGTGGGAAGAGATGGAGTTGGAGGTGGATGCAGATGAAAAACTGTGAGGCTGCGTCGCCATGGAGACGTCGCTTGAGGAGAAGGCGAGCCATGACAACAGGCGTGCCATCTCTCCCCCACCTGACGACTGTGTGATGGGGGGTGGGGGTGGGGGTGGGGGGGGGGGCATGAAGAGGTTAGGAAGAGGATGAAAACAAACAATGGAGCTCAAACATGGGCCTGTCTCCGGTCTCTGGCTTTTCACAGTGATGTAACGGTGTCACATTAGAACGTTGGGGAGAAGAAATCCAAGGTTGAAACAATGCAGTGTTGGCAGCTCTCTCACCTCAGCTCCTGGTTGAGTCATGAGTCCTTGAGCTGATGAAGTATAAAAGCATAAAGCATCTGAAACACAAACAAAAGATTGGGGGAGAAAAAAAAGCAGCCTGTAAAATGCTGCTTTGTGGGCCTGTGCTTGTGTATGTTTGTATGTTTGCAGATGGGCGTGTGCATGAGCTCCATTGTGACGCACACCATGAGCTGATATCATTCTCTCCCCACAGCTTTGAATGACATGTGAATAAACAGCAGCAGTGTCCCAGTTGACTGCTGTGGGTTTACAGACTGAGGGTGGAGGAAGGAGATACTGTGGATGGTGGGCGATTTTATTGAATGATCAAGGAGGCGAAAGTATACAAATCAGCGCAGTTACTCAAAGAATATATAAAAGTTATGATATGTTGCCCAAAAATATTCAATATTCATTTATGACATTAATAGCCATATGAATAAATCCTGTTGAATATACAAACTTAACAAAGATGATGATAAAAGGCAAAAATACTCTACTCATTGTTATACATTCTATCACATGCCCACTGCCATATAGGTAACACAAGCAGTACAGGTCTGTGTCTGTGTACTGTGTTCATTTACAGCAGCAGCCAACTACTTGACTTGATAAATTACTTTGTCAACGCTGTTGTTAGAGCTAACGGGATCTAATTGGCTTGATTTGGTAGCAGTTGTAATATGCTAGATGAAGAAGCACAGAGAGTGAGATTGTCTGAATGGGGAGAGAGCAGTGTGGACTGTGTGGCTTTTCCTACACATCCAACAGTGTGTAGTTTACATTTTCTTTTCAGGGGTGAAGAATAAATGATAGTAGGTTAGTATGTTTGTATGTGTTTGTATGTATGTATGTACAGTATGTATGTCTGTATCTATCTATCGATCTCCATCCATCCATATTTCTATCCATCTAAACATCTTGCATACTTCACTAGTAGCCTTTGCATGTAGAGCAACTCAAGTATTCACAATGTCAATTTGCTAGAGTATTTATTTCCTCACAGGATGCCTTTCAGATACAGTGAAATTACACATTATCTTTTCTGTTTGTTAGGAAAGGTGAATTGAGGTTAAACTATTGATCAATCAGCTTCTTCTTCATTTAGGAGTTTGTATATATTCCCATTTTTTTTAAGAGAAAGAGTGATAAAAGGGACACAGCCGTACCAATCACTGTAAATGTCTTCCCCCCCCCCCCCCCCCCCCACTGTCTGAAATAACTCTGTGGGTCTGCATGGAATACAGACAGCACATCACAAGCCCCCGGAGAGGAATATCACAGATTCAGCCAGTGAATCTTTTTCCCCACCAGGAACCTGCTGGGATTTGAGTTTTAAAAGCACTGATCCATCCCTCAGAACCCTCCAGCGCCCTGGGGCACAATTACACAACGACAGATTCAAAAACTAATCCCGACGTTTAGATTCGATTCAAACTGCTTATATCTGATTCTGTTATATCCATCCAAATGTTAACCTTAACTGTTGCAGTTAAAACTTATTTTTTTAAAGAATTGAGAGAAATGTTGCACACTTTCCACCCCAACACACGGAAAAAATTGAGAACAACAACGTGTGTTTACAGCGTTGAGGTACTTGAACTTGTGTGGATCCATTTCATGCTATTTTAACCTTCTACTCCACTACATTTCAGAGGGTAATGCACTTTTTACTCCCTTACATTTATTTGAAAGCCGTAGCTACTTTGTCAACATACAACACATAAAATGAGCAATGCATTGATGTAGATTCAACTACCTAACGGTATATAGAGGGTTTGAAATTAGCCCAACCTTGACCAATTGCAGCAGTGAAATGCAACGTATGCATTGAGGAATAACTATTAAATATAATAGTGGAATATGTAATAATAATATACAGGATATTTTATATAATAGCGAGTCAGTGACAGATGTCTTTAGAATCAGTACTTTTACCTCCATAGCCTACTAGGCACTTTTTGCTAATACAAACTTTAAATATGATTCTGAATGCAGGACTTTTCCCCTCATTATCTATGGCACTGGCAGAGGTCAGTTTGAGAGTATGACATATCCTAATATGCCTGTCTGTTCACTTGTTGTGGTGATTTCCTCATGCACATCACAGCGGCCATGTGACGATTTATTTATAACGATGGAAGGCGCACAGCATTTGAGCCCCTCTGACTCAGACCAACATGAAAAGACAGTAAGTAAACATGTTGTCTCTCTCTAGCTCTAGATTTTTCTAAATACGTGTTCTGTCAGTGGCCTGGCCAAGAATTTACCCGAACAATTTGAATTCATTTACATATACCCCCTGTGAAAGCAGACAGTGAGCATATTCTATTATGCAGCTCTTACATGGGCACAGGAGACAATGTACCGTAACCTTTGAATGACTGACTGTGTGTGCTGACTGTCGTGACCTCAGGACCTGATGCCTGTCCATCAGGGCTGGAGGGAGTCTGTTTCTGAATGGAGAGATGCTGTGGGATAATAAAACACATCTTGCAAACATCACCTCTCCTTCTCTCCCTCTCTCTATCAGTCAATGATCTGCGTTTCACAATGTGTTTTCCTTTCCTCCCTCTCCACACATACGTAGGCTCTACAAGCTCACACACACACACACAGCAGCAGCAGAAGCCAGGCCAGATGGATGTGTCGTGTAATAACGTCACGAGCAGGAGGCTCTCTGCAGCTCTTCAGCAGTGGAGAGCCGGTAGCTGGTGGCACATTCAAGTAAATCGGCACCACCTCCAACACTGGTGTCGCCTTAATTAGATGACACAGTGTCCTCCAGAGGTGAGAGTGACATGCAAAGATTAAGGGGTGCAGTATCTTTCTTTCACTAGTTTGATAACGGACGAGAAAGGATCTAATTTTGGATTTAAAAAGGAAAACATTGGATGCAATTACTTGCACAAGTAAATTACGGTGGTTGTGGGTCAGAGCAGGGCTCAAATGGAAGAGCACTTATGTGTATGGGGGGTGTCAGAGTGCATTGAGCTAATAGTTAGAATCACTTAGAGGGTATAAAGGAGATCTGAGATGTTGCTGCAGCATAAAAATCATCCTAATGTAATTGAATGACTATCAGGTTGGTTAGGGAGATACCAACAAAGCATGAAACAGGAATACTAGAATGTAAATACTCAATTAAATATTGATTTTAATGTGTTAAATTAAGTGGCTCATGTGACAATACATTTAAGTAGTATTCTAAATGAAATAATAAAGCTGTTTTGTTTCCCCCCCGCCCCCAAAGGGAAATAGCCCAAAATCACAAAGGAATTTAGCCAGTGTCCACTTTGCATGTCTTCCAGAGAGGGAATTGCTGTGCCTGGGTCAGATCCTTTATTGTGCTTTGATGGCATCATCTGAAACAATGCTACTCAATATTGTGAAAGTGTGTCTTTAATTATGGTAGCCACAGATTTCCACATGTTGCAAGGCTTAAACAATTTTGTCGCCACCCATCCCTGACCTTTAATCGACAGGTTCCGTGCTGTGGACCGCTTTATCTTTGTCGACCTGCGGATTGCCGGAGCTTTGGCCCCACGCCGACAGGAGGGTGTTTATCAGCGTCTCTGTCAGACGAGGGAGAGAGGGGAAGAGGGAGGGCTGCTGAACTGCGACAGCAACTCCGCGGTGGTTTTAGCCTGTGAGTCATCGCTAGAGGGTTTAACTCTTCCGCTACCAAGACAAAGAGTGGCGGGGATGGTTAAACTGTATATTGCTTTGCACCGAGGTGTCACAAAACTGAAGTTTTTGAAAGAAAACTGATTTTTTGTATAGACATTTGAAATATGTATTTTAAGATGACAGTCTCATAAAAGTGGTGCCTTATAGTTGCTGTTTAACGTTGGGAAATTACCATTTAGAATTAAGATCTCCTTTGAATACATTTTCATCATTCATGTTATAAATAGATGAATAAAAGCAAACATACATGGCTTCTAGACCTGATTCCAGACGTTTTAAAGATACGTCAAGGCAATAAGTTTTACAGAGGGGTGCTGTGCAGCAGATAACTGTTTTTAATACAGCGAGATTTAAAGTATATGCCATATCATATACCTGAATCATTTAGATGGATTTTTTTTCTTTCGTGCGTGCGTGCGTTATGCGATGACGCGGTGGTCAGGTGTTGCCTCATATATCGAGGGGAGCTGTCCAAGTGCTGAAAACAGAAGAGAAGATACCCGTTCCAGAGGAGATGCCATACACCTTCACTGCTGTCTGAGCTTTATTGCCAAAGGTAAGACACTTATTTTTTTACTTGCTTTGATTGTTTAATTATCTTAGTTTAAATTAATATCCAAATGTCTTAGATGTAAAGACGGTCTTTGTTCCCTTTTTTATTTATTCATTTACGTTCGCTTGTCGCAGATCTCGACACTTAGTTAAAGTGGGGTTTATCAATGCGATTAAACGCATCCTCAACAATCGAAGATTACAATCAGTTGTTTCAAGAGTGAAATAACGAGGAAAGGGTGGTTATTCTTTAAGGAAGGTTTGTGAAGTAACGAGGAAAGGGTGGTTATTCTTTAAGGAAGGTTTGTTTTGTTAAAGAGGAAATCGGATGAGGAGGTTGAAAACAACAACGCGGGGAGTGACTCATCCAGTGATGTGAATGCATCTCCTCACGCACACCATCGTGCCATTCAATTTGCGGAGCGTAACTCCCTCACAGGCGCACAAATCCCAGATCGCAACAGACTTGCTCACGCTAATGCTCGATGCTGATGTCGAGTAAGTTGTTGGCCGTAATCGATCACTGATATTCGCCTTTGGTAGCTTCTAATGGATTTGGGTTATTTTGTTTTCCAACAGCTTCACTTACACGTTACCCTCTCTTCATTTGCAGGTATAAAATAGCCTATAATGCTGCATTTCCACCACAAGTTGCCAGTGGGGGGAGCCGTGGTTCTGCTCGCCTTCCTCCTCCATGGATGCGCCGTGCAGGCTGCGTCTCTCCCCCGCCACTACAGGCTCCGAGGCGGGGAGAGTGATGGGCAGCCGGCTGCCTACCCACCCGGCTCCGACATGATCAAAGCCCTGGAGTACATCGAAAACCTGAAGCAGCGCAACGCGGGGCGACCTCAACCCGCGGATTACGACGAAGTGGACAAATTCAAGGTGCTGCTTCAGCTCGCCTCGCAGCAGGACGAGGCTCCCGGGGACCGACAGCCCGCCCCCGCCGTGCCGAGGCAGGACATTACCGCCGAGCAGCTGATGAAAGCCCTGCTCAAGTCTCTCCAGGATCAACCAAAGCTCAGCCCCGCATCGGCGCCGAGGAACGACCGCCGCACGCACAGGCACCGCGCCAAAGAAACGGAGGTCCCCCAGAGCGCACGGGTACAGTACAATAACTTCCCCAGACCCCACAAGAACTACCCGCTGATGTTTGAAGACGAGGAGGACACAGACGCTTCCAAGCGAGCCACGGAGGACCTGGATGAGCAGTACACACCCCAGAGCCTTGCCAATTTAAGGTCCATCTTTGAAGAACTGGAGAGGATGCCCATGCTCGGTGGCCAGAAGAGAGACCTGTTCGGGGACGACAATGAGGAGGAGGAGGAGCAGGAGGAGGAGGAGGGCGAGGACAGATTCGGGTTGAGGAGCCCGGCCTATGAGGACGTGGCTGGAGGAGAGGAGTGGGTCCCCGTGGAGGAGAGAGAGGAGACGGAGGAGATGATCAACAGGAGCCACGAGGAGATGGAGAGAGCCCTGGGAGAGCAGGAGGACGCAGAGAGGGAGGAGATGCAACGTCGCGCTGGCCAGAACCAAGACGAGTCGGACG
Organism: Ammodytes marinus; assembly: GCF_949987685.1. Lineage (NCBI taxonomy): Eukaryota > Metazoa > Chordata > Actinopteri > Uranoscopiformes > Ammodytidae > Ammodytes > Ammodytes marinus. The sequence goes on along the minus strand of NC_137213.1, from coordinate 21,414,993 downwards.
ACGACACCAAGTTGGTGGACTACTACCTGCTGAAGGTCCTGGAGATGAGCGACCAGACGCAGAGGAGGGACCAGACCGGCGACCAGAGAAAGAGACTGATCCGCCCCTCCATCCTGGACCCCAGGACCGTCAAGGAGCTGCTGCAGCTCTCCCTAAAGCTCCACGTGCCTCCGCAGGACCTCATCGACATGCTGCTGACGGAGGAGCTCAGGAAACTCCACCGCGATCCCCACGCCTCCCCGGCTCGCCTCAGCTACACAACCGGCGGCCAGACCCCCAAGATCAGGTACTACAGCCGCCGCCTGCCGGTGAAGAGTAAGCCCGCCCCTGCCCCCGAGGATATGGACAGGGAGGACTTTTTAGACATCATCGGCGTGGAGACTATCAGTAATGAGTATCCTGTGGTGCAGAGACCCCAGAAGACCTCCGTCTCCTCTGACAGGGTCCCCGCTGTGTCTAAGCCCCCTGTAAATCCAGCTCCGGTTAAAATCCCCCCTCCCTCCGGACGCAGGGAGAACCTCTTCTTATCCGAGCTCAACAAAATGCCCCTGAAACGCCAGTCAGAAGACGATGAAGACGAAGACGGGGATGTGGAAGACGAGGTGACGACCTACCTGGCGGCGAAAATCTTCACTGAGTATCCCAACCCCATCAACAAGCGGGACACCCAGGCACAGCTGAAGGGACAGTTCCCGTACGAGCTGTACGAGCGGGCCCTGAAGGACTACTTGGAGCAGGCGGACAGTGAAAAGAGGCCATTGGCCAAGAGGGAGACCGAGGTAGCCACGGAGGAGAATGTAAATCCCACAGAGATGCAGGGGAACGAAGAGATGACCGCAAAGACCTCGGCTCCACAGACCGTGAACGAAGGGGAGGAGGAGCACCACCGTGAGAAAGCAGTGGCTGGGATGTAGCCTATAGCCCCCTTCAAGACGCACGACGAAATCATGAATATAGTATTTATACTGTCTCGAAAACAAAGTTTGGTGGATGTGATCTAGTTTACAAAATTTATATTATATAAACTATAGCTGGTATTGCTAATATCCACCCTAATGAAAAGGAACTAGTCTTACACCTCCATAAAAAAGTAAAAAATATTAAAAAAAAAATTGTCCCTACTTGCTGCAAGAACCTTATAAGAAATAGTATAGTGATATGTTAGGAGATTTAAAAAGGTGCAATCCGTGCACAGAAAAAACTCTTTGATTTGGATGTGAACCTGCCAACACTCTTAAATTGAGATATACAGTATCAAATCAATGGATTCCAAGCTATTCAAGTTTTGTGATGTCGTTAAAGGTTTGTTTACAGTAATAGTGTTTGCAGAACAAAGGCCTATATTTTCAACTATAATCAACTGAGTAAATAACAAAGCTGTTTTTCATCGATGTGACTGGAACTGTAAAGTGTATAGATGACTTGGCCTTTAAAAACACTAGCATACGGTATAAGGAGTATTATAGAAATATTATGGGAATTTTTCGTTAGGGCAGTGCGCTGAGTTGAGAAAGGAGTGTTGTGACTCATGATATATTCAGGGTTAGTGGATTTATCGTTATTGTTATGGATACTTATTTCCAAGGCTAAATTATCAGACATCGCCTGCCTTCCAACCTTTTCATACTGCGAAGCTCTGTGTTGTTGGCCTACCAGTGGTTGTGTTATGTATGCTCATTTATAAATCATTTTGTACATGTTCAATAATGTGTGATGAATCACAGGTGAATAAAGCATCAGCTGTATTATTTTTCTTCTTGCTGAGTTGTGTTGCCTTATTAAAAATTACACTATGAGGTTTTACAATCAGGAAGTTGGGGAAATAGTTTTTGGGTAAAATATAACTTTTTTTTTTCTTCCTTCTTTTATCTGCAAAATCAAATGAGTCAACAAATATACAATGACTATAACAATTATTACTCAAAGTTTATAAAAACACATTTTAATCAAAAGCTCCAACATCATAAAATTGCACATTGTAAAAACAAGTGATAATCACAACCACACAAGAGACTGCTTCTTCTTACAAACTAATGGTCCTACACATGGACAAAAGGTTAAACAGATCCTAAACAGAAATTTGTCGTAATCAGCATCATTCAAAATGAGTTTTTTGTAATTATAATATTAATTGATAATGAGATTTGTTCTCATACCATCACAGTATTTTTGGAACATCATTCATAAATGTTTTTTTTAGACTGAAATTTGATATTTTGAAGTATCGACTTCGTTTGGAAAGTAGCTCCGTTCTTTAAAGCAATTCATCTGTAGTGTTTTCAAAATGAAACCATCCACATCCAATATATTAAGTACACAATTTAAATAGAAATGCAGCTAATATATCAATCTAGAAATCAGTGCTATAATGCTCCTAACCCGATCCTCTATTACTACTTCATTTATATTTAATAACAGCAAACAATGCAAACCCCCCCCCCTCCCCTTCAATTGAGCACATTACTATGAACAAATATTAGACTTACTCTCAAATGAAGTTACATTGCAGAAACGCTTTACGCAGAAGGCGGGCGGACATTCAATGTGCCAATTTCTTCTTGTAAAGATGTTCAATAGTATCAAAGTTAATCCAATGTGCATATTCAGAAACCTCTTTGATTCATGCACAGTACATTTGGTTCCTGTATTCCTCCCGCTGTTACATCAAGTCCTTTTTTTCCCCCCGCGGGTTAAAACGCAGGTTTGCTCATATACTCCTCCATGGTCTAGAAAAAGGCAAAGAGAGCACAAAATCATGTTGCAGTTCCAGTGAAAAATACATCATAACACAATTTATATTCACAGGCACACATCTACACACATCACCTGTTATTGGGTGCTGATTAGCAGGCAACACAACACAAGCACAACATCTAACCTTTCTGTCCATATTCAAGGTCATCCAAACAGCTCCACCTCATACCAATCACTGTTGTCATCCTGAAGCGATAATGGTCAAAATGAATGCGAGGCTACACTGCACAACATTCAACTCTGGATTAAAAGTGTTAGTCAGCCCCTCCTCAGAAGCACAGAACAACACACCCAGTTAACTACCGTACCACACAGAGACGCGCACCTACGGGGAGAGCGGGAAGCATCAGCCAACACTAAACCTACGCCACATTCCAGGGGAAATCTGTCTCTCACTCGCACAGGCAGAGCGAGAGAGAGAGAGAGACACACACACACACACACACACACACACACACACACACACACACACACACACACACACACACACACACACACACACACACACACACACACACACACACACACACACACACACACACACACACACACACACACACACACACACACACACACACACACACACACACACACACACACACAGAGGGGTGAGAAAAAACGGCTGGACAAACACAAGTCTGTACAAAACAAAGAGAGCAACACCTAACAACCACAAGCCTATTAGCTACGACAAAGACAAAGGCACACCAACGACTCAGCAGCACCACTGTTAAGTTGAACTAATTATGTTCACACTAGGTTGTATTATGACTACATGCGGCACTTGCTGGTGAGCTCACACAAACATAAATAAAACTGAACCAAGCTCCCATACTGGAGCTTGATGCAGCATTCACGCAGCAAGTGTCCTTGTTTAGTAAAAACCTAAAATAAACCAATTTCACTCATCTGGACTATTCTATGCACCCCCACAGTCCAGATTAAGAGAGGTTGTAATCAACTCCAAAACTAAAATTAAAACCTGTTACTGTTTCTGTAATTATGCCGAGCCGTTTCACAAATGTTACATGCTCACACCACAGATGTTGTGTTGTCTTGTGCTGTGCATGAGAGTGTGCTGAAGCGTCTCACCTCCTGCAGCATGTCCGAGGCCTCGATGGCACGATTCACCATCTGTTTGGAGGTTTCTTGTATTTCCCCTCCCATGAGAAACTCATCCAGGATAAAATAGGCCTTCTCGAAGTTAAAGATTATGTCCAGTTCACACACCTGAGAGGAGGTATGACAGTGTGATTATTGCAATGATCATAATAATGTAGAAACTGTAGGAACAAGGATGTGCAACTTGGTGGCGCGCACCCCGCACCTATGTAGATGTAAAATGCTCATTCTAAGGTGATAAAACATGTACTTTTATTTTCAAGAGATTATACACTAATTAAAACATAGTTATGAATATTATATTCCATTTCTACCAAGTCTGTTCTGATAAATTGGCTACGCATTTTACACACTGTACCATTGAGCTGCTACGACCACATTAAAACAGTTACACAGTTGTCAAGTGAATGAAACACAATAAAATACATTGCCAAAGTATTTGTCCAACAGCTCCACGTAGCGGTGAATAACCTCCAGGGCTATCAGCTCATTCTCATGATTCTCTATGCCCAAACAGAAATACAGGCTGGCATACCTGAGGAAAAAAAGGTGATAGTTATTTTCATCTGAAATAGCTATATAGAGGGGTTATAAACTAACACACGGCACAGCAAGTGTAAATATCAGTAGAAAAGAGGCTGGTGCAGGGAACAGTAGTACTAGTTAAACAAACAGGCCTAAGGGGGGGAGGGGCAGGAGCACCCACCGCTTGTAAATAATCTTCAGGTCTTTCCAGTGCAGGAAGTTACAGGTGCGCGGTTGCCGTGCCAACACCATTGCGGTCATGTCCCTGATGATCTTTTTCTTCTCGCGTTCTGATATGGGCGTGAACCACTTCTGCAGACGAAGCTTTCCCTGGCGACTGAAGAGCAGCAGGAAGCGCATCTGACAACACAAGACACACCGCAGGGTCAGAGTGGCAATCAAGATGCATGCACAAACTGGGAGGGCTGGGACTCGTATGAATCTTTTATATTATATCTAATGGTATGAATACACAAACACACAAGTCATTGAAGAGGACTTTTTAACTAGGCCTATACCCTCCATTACATGCACACACACACACACACACACACACAGATGGTCAAAGTTTGTTTGTGTGTGTGTGCGTCAAACAAGTGGTGTGCCGCTGTGTCATGGCTCATTAAAGAGTAACTCCATTAACTTTAACAAATCACTTAAAGGGGGGAGGGGTTGAGTGGAATGTAAAGGTCAACAAATGATTGAGGAAAAGGTCTTTGCAGATTCCATTGTGATTTTCGAAAGAGCCAACGAGTTGGACTCTGTTAAGTGAATGTTCTTCTTAGGATTTCTAAAAACTCTACATATCAAAATGAATTTAAGAATGAGTCACATTGACATTGAAGCACTATTTCCTTTAAATCTTTCCTTTCTCCTTTCCATCATGGTTAAGAAATACTATAATGTCGAGTGTGTTATTGTTTTGCTTTTTTGGCGTATGCACTGGTTTAGAGGGAAATATGTCATTTGGGGCCAAATGAGCCTAAGTGAATAAGCGCAAAATAAAAATAGAAACCCTGCTCAACCCTCACAGGCTAGCCAGTTCAGGCCAGGGACACTTTCTTAACTCATGCTGTGCATAAAAGCACTGTCTTTCTTCCCCAAAAAGGGCCAATAAGTTAGTGACTTACAAGGAACTGAGAACATTATCATTTAGATATTTGCTTAATGGCTTGTTGGGATTTCATATTTCACCCAAAGGTGCATATCTTCAATGAATTGAACATTAAGAACTTTTTAGTCATTTAAGGGACATTTCAGAGTTCAACTGAACACACTGAGGAGATGTGTCCTTTTCACTGTAAAGTGGACGGGAAAAGGAAACAGCTCGAGAAATGTTACCTGGAGCACAACCACATTATACTAGAAATAAGCTACAGCAGGTCTCAATACTGGTTCTTTCAGGTGTGTAGGCTATCACCTGTTTCAGCCCATAGGCAAATTGATATGGTAAGCGTTTAACCGACATCAGGGCACGACTCGACGCTACGTAACCTGTAACGAAACCTGTTCTGCTGCTGAGGGTGGACCAGTTGAGGAAATGCACACCTTTACTCCGACTGTCGCTTAAAGTGGGATATACACAATGAAAAAGTCCCAGTAGAAACCGAATAGACTAAAGTGCTGTTCAACGTCCAGACAAAAACTTAACAGGCCCCATTGTAAAAATAAAGCGGCGTAGAGGTGTAGTTCCTAGCTTTAGCTACCTGTCAGCGACGACAGGTGCAACAGGTGTTCAGCCCTACAGGCTGACGCTGTGACAGAGCAGGCAGAAGTAGAAAACACTTACCATATTGACGCTTCGTTAATGGCTATATGAACGGATATAAAAAAATGAAAAAATACACTTTAACCCTTACAAAGGGTCAACAGTTCCTCCTGGGCACATATCTATCCACCGTCCACTCCTACTCAGTCTGAAAGTTGGTTAACTCCGCCCCCGTAGCCGCTGGACGCGTCACCACAGCTCACGACCATTTTGATTGGCTACTGCAGATCTGCGGCGCGGCCGCCAATCACTCACAACTTTTGTTGTACAAAAAAAGATGAGTGAACGATCTCTGGAAAGTCCAACAAATATAATTTGACTGTCATTGCCATGTAGCGTCGCCAGAGAGCAGCAAATGCCCCCCCTCAACCCCTGTCTGCTTCATGTGATACCCATCTGTCACAGTGGTGGACTGGGACTGGCGAGCTGATCCACTGTTGGGGATTTGTTTCACACTTGGTAGTTTGGTCTGGCTTCGCGAGACTACACACTTGGTAACATCATGTCTCTGTACCGAAACGCCGTCTGGTTTTTGAACGGGATCCAACAATATACAAGGTCAGTCAACACCTTTGCATCCTAGACACTTTGGATAGTTTCTAGAGATGTAGGCCTACAGAAATTGCTGCCATAGGATGTTTTTTTTTAATTATTTCATTGCTCGTTTCAATGTATCAGTAGGCCTAATAGTAGCCTATATAAATATAAGATTTGTAGTAGTCCTGCTTGTTGACTGTGTAAGTATTGGTTTTAATTGCTTGAAATGTATTTTCCGTGTACTTTATTTTTGCCTACATAGTTCCTACTTGCCTAGCAGACGAATATCAAAGGTCTGATCACTGCATGGCACTCATCACCACACAAACTGGCCTTTATGTTCAATTACAATAGTTCCATTGAAAGCTGATGTGCCTTGAAATTGACACATCACCTGATTCTACCAAAGCTACCATGTAGATAAAGAAAAAATTGTGATCCATGTTTTTTGTGTTGTTTGCCTGTGTCTCTAGGAAGGGATATGTATCTAATGCATCTCAATACTTTGAGCCCCAAGACCTGAATGTGTCTGTGGTGGGAAGGTCTTTCATGATCACCGGGGCCAACAGTGGAATTGGCCGAGCAACAGTCTTGGCTATAGCCAAGAAAGGTGACTGTTGGAGAGATAGATTTCGAATGTTGTGAACTTTACATTGACTGGCGGGAAAAAGTATATTGATCTTTTGTTTCCAGGTGGGACGGTCCACATGGTGTGCAGGAACAAAGATAAAGCAGAAGAGGCCAGGATGGACATTATCCGTGAGACTGGGAACACTGTGAGTCATGGTGCCAATTCCAAACACTAAATGGGGAAGAAATATGTGGCAAATCCAATGATTTTCAGAAAAGAGAGACTCATACTTTATCTGGTCCTTTCAGGAGGTACACGTCCATGTTGTGGACATGTCAGAAACACGCATGGTCTGGGAGTTCGCAGAGGCCTTCAAGAAGCAATATCCATCCTTGCATGTGTTGGTAGGTGTTTCTCCATTAACTTATAGTGTTATTGATGTGGGCTCAGTTGTTTGATCTGTCTTCTTGGTGACAGATAAACAATGCAGGGTGCATGGTACACAAGAGAGAGATGAACGCTGAGGGACTGGAGAAGAACTTTGCCACCAACACTATGGGTGAGATATTTAGTCTGACGGCCAAAGAGGGCCACTCTGCTATGCACAAAAGTCAATTTTTTTTAACTTATCTCCATCTTTTTAGGGATGTACATCCTTACCCAGAGTCTCATACCACTTATACAGAAGAGCCGGGATCCCAGGGTGGTATGAGCGCGTGAACACACACACACAAACACACACTGTCAGTGCATCATGTGGACAGCATAATGCCACTTCTGTCCGTGCTGTGGCGGCTGTTGTGAGCACACTGTGCCTCCTTTCTCCGGGCCTGTTAGGTCACTGTGTCCTCAGGAGGCATGCTGGTCCAGAAGCTCAGAGTTGATGACTTGCAGGCAGAGAAGGGCTACTTTGATGCTGTCATGGTCTACGCCCAGAACAAGGTGGGAGAGGAGAATGTCATCCAGGTTATATTAGAAAATAGTGGTAAAAAGTAACAAAGCGCTGTACGTTCAATTTCGGGTCCTTCTACATTTATTAAGCCTTTTCATTTTATCCTACTTTTGACTTCTCCACTACGTTTTGAACATTTAGATGTTATATTTGCAAAATATAAATGAATAAATCAACATAGACATCACTAATTATAAACTAGTAATATCATATGCATGACTCTAAAGTGGGCCATTCTGATTAATGAGTACTTTTTTTGATAATAAATGCAGGACTTAGACTTTGAGTGGTTGAAGACTGTAGTGTTGCTACCTTTACTTACTTACTTTTGAGTAAAACATATGTCTCACTGGGTATATACAGTATATGTCTCTGTAATATGGTTGGAACAGATAAAAAAAAAGACATTTACAGCCTTAGTGAATATTGTGCTATTTCTTTTCAGAGACAGCAGGTGGTGCTGACACAAGAATGGGCCAAAGCCAACCCAGTTATTCACTTTTCTGTCATGCATCCAGGCTGGGCGGATACACCAGGTACTGACTCTATAGGCAGATGATACTGCATACTGCACTTACACAGTAGTACTCCTGTCCATCAACACACAACCAATGTCATTATTTGATGAGGTAATACATACTAAATTCATTAGACATCTGGTAGTACACTTTCTTTTTTTTAAGTCATTCCAATTTGGTGAGAAATGGCCAAATTATTTTTAAAATTAGTTTTTCTTTCACAACCTACTTTTGAAAGCACTCATCACTTTTGTTTCCATGACATTACTACATATGTATTGCAGAACATATGTGAATATTGTGGATAGAGGATGTCGGAATGACTTCATATCATTCCTAATTATTCAATGTGTGTCTGAAGTGGAAACCTAACTTCTGTTCAATTTTCTTGAGTCTGTAGGTCCCTGCTTGTTGTTAATACAATATGCATGTACACACCTCACTTACTCCAACTCAATCTTTCCTGCTTCCAGCTGTTGCTACATCAATGCCTCAGTTTCACCACATGATGGGGGAGAGGCTGCGCAGCGTAGACCAAGGGGCAGACACTGTGGTTTGGTTGGCCTTGTCTAGAGCGGCCGCCAGAACACGCAGCGGGCAGTTCTTTCAAGGTGAACAGCACAGATCTTCTTTAGTGAATTGAGTCAACACCATCATATGGCATCACTTGTGATTCTGACAAGACATGTTTGTGTGCGTCACAGATCGTAGGCCTGTTCCTGCCCACCTGCCTCTGGCCTGGACTCACAGTTCTGCCGAAGAGATTCAGACTTTCATCACTCAGCTGGAGACTCTGAGCAAAGCCATTCAGTCCCAACCTGATGACGATCTCAACAGTCCCCCGGGAACTTCCACACCTAAATTTGTCTGAATTGTGTTTTAAATTGCCTCCACAGTCTGACAGACGTGTTTCTAGCTCAATGTCGCCTGATTTGTCAGTGAAAATATGTAAACTGGTCTGCTGTGTAAGTTTCATGATTGAAAGACAGTGTAATAAATATGTCTGTTATCTTGGTGATAACATGTGTGATTTAGACCTGGGGCTCGCCTATGGAGAAGTGTATTTGTGTTTTTTTACTGTAGTTTGCAGTGCTTACATTTTAGACATGCAGTAGATACTGCTCCCCCTTTGTGCTTCTGAAATGGTTGGGTATTTGCGTGGATTTGGGAAATAAAATGGAACATTGAATGCTCAATGAAAAATTGATTTAATGTGAAAAATGGCTCCTATTCAGAGGGCCAATTCAGGTTCAAAATATTGTACTTTTATGTATGTGATGGATGGGGTTTGAGTCGTATCAGATAACTAATCAGTGTATAATTTGGACTCCAGCACCAGAGCAGATATTTTCATACCGACTGCAATGTTAAAATCGCAATGACGGTGAGTATGTCAGACTCAAATGTGGACGATGAGTAAAGCATTCTGTGGAAAAACTACAGAGCATCAATACTCATTATTTTAATTTTATGTTTTGTAACAATCCACGTTTGCTGTTTTTAATAATTTTATTATTTTTATACAGTATTGAAACAAAAAAATAATGTGGTGCATTCACATTTTCCCAAGGGATTCTTTGCAAGTTTGATCTCTACAAGGGTAAAACAGTGAAAAGCTTGAAGCTGGATCCATCCATGTTAAAACTCACAGGGAATAGGAAGACCTGGGCCTGATTTAAAAATCATCTACAAGTTTTGATGGATGTTTTTGTCTGCGCCAACATTTTATTCCCCATTTACGTGTGTTTACTGTGTTTTTGTAAGGGACGATGGAATCAGGTTCCCAGCATTTGTCTTTAAAAGAAACTTCCAGTCCATGCGTAACAACAGTCCAAAGAAAACAAACAAATCCCCTCCTCCTCCTCGTCCAGTCTTCTCCTCCTCCTCTCGTCCACAGTTCATCTTCTACGCAACGTAAGTGTACACTTTACGATCTTCTGCCGTCCTCGCCAAGTATTCTCTTTCTATTAGTCCTTCTATACGCTTCTTGATAACCACAGGGCTGGGAAGAAAACGTGACCGGAGCTGCTGAGTCACCTGAAGATGACAAAGTCACATGGAAGAAAAGGGAAACTTAAAAAACAATACAATATGGAGTTACTATTATATTTAAATGTTCCAGGATCAAGTGGAGACGATGGAAAATTACTGAATTATAATTGCCGTCCATTATTAAAGTGAAACAGACCTACATATGTATTGTATGTTCCTTACCTCTGCCACAAGGACATTGTGCTGCATCTTCTTCCTCGACTTCATGATACGGACAATGGCTGCCTCGATCTCATGCTTCCTGTCGTCATCCACTTTCTGCCGCGTCTCTTTCCGTTCGGGGTCTGATTCACCTTGTTTAGCAGCAACTGGAAGAGTAGGAAACGGGGAAAACATGAAGACTCAAGGTACTGTATTATATTATAGCTGAAAGGAAAAGTCCCACCCAACCTCTATGTCATAATGTATTTTTGAACAAAAGGTTTTTCAACTAACCATGTTCCTGAAAGGGTGAAAGATGATACTGATGTCAATTTCTATTCAAATAATGTTATTGAATGCTAATAGAATAACTGAACTAATTTGTTTGAAAAATCACAAGATAAACAGCCTTTACAGACATCGTAGTAATGAACCAATTGGGGCGACTGTGGCTCAGTTGGTAGAGCGGGTCGGCCGATGATCAAAGGGTTGGAGGTTCGATTCCCGCCCTGCCACTTGTGTCATAGTTGTTGTGTCCTTGGCCAAGACACTTCACCCACCTTGCCTCGTGTGAATGTCGATAGTTAGCCTGCTATCGGTGTATGAATGTGTGTGTGAATGGTAACGTGGGAAAGGAAAACAGGTCTCCCTTGCATAAGAGTCTTCGGTCTCAATGGGATATACCTGTATAAATAAAGGTTTAAAAAAAAAAAAAAAAAACAGAGTATAGAAGGAGTCCACGCCGGAATCATATTTCAAATTGTTCTAGAAATGAAACTCTTTAACCAATAATTACAATGTGTTACAGACAGTAGTGGTTGGAAACTGGTGGCCCATGAGTGAGGTGGGACTTAAGCTCTCTGTAGGGACGTTGACTTTATGTGTTAGAAGTAATCTTCTTCACCCACCTGTTTGTATCTTGACTCTGTGCAGTTTGGAAGTAAACTGATCATTAACTGTAAACACATGGCCGCTCTCAATCTCCTTGGACTTTGGCTCCTTGGTGAGAACTCTCTGTGTCGGCTTCCCACAGGCCAGAGACTGCAAGGCTCGCACCAACTCCCTCTCAGGAATATCTGTCTCCTGTTGGATCTCCTACGCATGGGGACAAAAAGGGGCGATTAGGTTGACAAAGGGATGGCACAGATTATTCAGGGTGTTTGTTACTCAGTATATGCAAAACTTTGACCGGTATTTAGTTTAATTTAGTTTTCCTTACGATAAAACAAGCTATACCCAAAATGTCAGGTGGGAAATACCAAACAAATAATTAAATAAATACATTCATTAATAAAATATTAAATAGCCTAATATTGCATGACATATAAAATATGTTGCAAAGACAAATGATATATAAACTTATATTATGGAAAGGTTTGGTTTTACCCTCGCTGGTGCCATTCTATGAAAAATGTTACGATAGGGTAAGAAAATATGGGCTAAACCATTGTGGTCGCGGATTTAAACATTAGAACAGCTGATTTTACAGCAATGGCTGACAAGTAGCATTTATGTCATATATGACATGTTTGCAGTTCTTTACTAAAGTTCTCTTTCAAATATATTACACAACGCTTTCAGGTCTTTCTCTATGGTACAAGACAGACAGATATGAAGGAAAATAAATCATTAAACTGTTCTCCATTCAAAATAATCCAGCCATGTAAAGCTTACTTTTGGATCCTCCTTACCCCGGGAATATGTGCGAACATGACTGGTTTGAAACTGTGGCATTTAACAATGTAACAAACTATCATTATATTGGCCTTTAAAATCCAGGATCAGTCGACATCTGGTTTAAATTAAATGTAGACAATCATATGGCTATTTAAAACGTATGTCTATGAGTTGTATCAGGAATATTACCAGCCATATTGACTCTGAAATTATTGTAAGACTCTTTCTTCGCTTGGACGGACGCATGCAAGACCTACATTACGCAGAAATAACCTCTTAAAAGACAATAGAAAAGATCTAATGGTAGTGTGGGATTAAGATGTCCAGCTAAAAGTGCTTCACTGTGCCTTTACCTCAAAAGTGCACTTTTCTCTGTTATTGAAGAGCATGAGGATGGTCATCTGGAAGGTGGAAACCTGCAGTATGTGCTTGCGGGTGTTGGAGCCGGTCACCTGAGCTCCTCCCACACCCACCTCTGACCCATCCTCCTGCAGAGGAACGACAAGGGAAGGCAAATGTATTAATCATGATCAGGCTTACAAGAAAACTATTATACTTCCTGCTACTCCTTTCTGGCATGTCAATGCTGGTTAATGGAATACATGTTGTAACATGCTCTTTATCATATTTTGATTATCTGTGAACTAATAAAATTTGTCTGGAAAAAAAAGTCTTCATTCATTCATTGAAAAAACATTTGTTGTATAATTTCAATGTTAAACTATACCATTTATTATTTATTATCTGGAATTCTGCATCCCACAAAAAAGAACCGGAATTTTTCCATCTACCTTTTTAACAGCTCCATAGAAAGTTGCGTTTAAATCCGCCCCGCCCATGTGATGTTGCAGTGTGAGTTGTCTACCACTGTGCTTAGCGAGATAAAACCTGTGGAATAAAAGACAGGACCAAGAGCCTTAGACAACAACTTAGACACACAGAACAACATTGAGCCCTCTTAAGCATATATAAAAACATTTGAGAAAAAATTAAAGAGCATTACCTTCTAAACACTTCAAAGGCATGTCTGGGAGCAGGGGGGATGGTGCATTTAGGTGTTGCCGACTGTGTAGGCCAGTAGCCAGTAGTGAGGACTCTTACTGTGAGGTCCACACCACTAAGAGATGCCTTAAAAAAGATGCATGGAAGTTTTTCAGAATTTATCTAAATATACATTTTGACAAATAACATGGCCTTGCAGTTATTACTTCTCCATGACACTAATAGGTTCACAGTAGGGCTTTTGGTCACTTTGTGTGAATATCTGATGAAATAATGATTAAAAACTCTTATTTCCAATCCACTGTTAAGATGGTTCCTACATAAACATATAGAACATGAATTGTACTTTAAATGTGTTCATAATTAAAATTTCAGGTTTTTTTTTTTGTTTTAGCTTGTACCTCACTTAGAATAATTACGGTTTTGTTTTTCTGATTGCCTTACCGACGTGGTTTGTATGTGCTGCCTGAACTCATCCATTGTAGTGTTGGAGATGCTCATGTCTCTGAACATCCCTTCCAGTTTAGAGGTAAACTGACAGCCACATTCTGTCTGCAAAGGAGAAAGACAAAGAACATTCAGTTAAAACTGCAGAGGGGGGGCGGGGGGGGGGGTTGGACATGTTGAAAGCAGCATCGACAAACTTTGTCACTCTTTTACCTTGAGCTTAGAGATCATATTCTTCTCTGAGTCGTCTGAGACACTCTTGTTGCTGAGCAGCCTACGGCCCAGATGCTGCTTGTAGTACCTTTCAAACACGTCCTTCTCCTGCATGAACCTGAACAACACCATGGCCTTGTCAAGGATAGATTCCACCTCCTGTTCTGTCAGCTAGTTTGAAAAAATGCAGGGAGAAAAGAATGAGAGAATTTAGGACATGTATAATAAAATATAAAGAGATAAATATTTGTTCTGCGATGAATGTAAATTCAAAAGCAGCTACATACCCCTTTGACACCCTTCTTAAGCTTGTCATCAATAAAGAGTGATAGGTACTCTGGTGAGCGGGAATTGAGGTTGAGGAAGTACTCAAAGTCTCCTGCTATGGTTTGTTTGAAAAGTCTGTCATTGTTGAAGGACTCCAGGAGGAAACGATCAAATCGTGTCTTCAGGTCTAGCAGGCCCTGTTGAGGAGGCGATTACAAAGAGGTGAAATAATCTACAACGACCCATTTCTCTCAAATTTACAGTTTCCAGCGTGACGCTCTAAGTTTTTAAGTTTGGAGACAGAAAGTTGTGCGTTTCGATTGTTTAGCCAGCAATACCTGGATATAGTCGACAGGGTTCTTGCCCTCTCCCTCTTCTGACACCAGAGCTTTGCCTTGCTCTCTCAGGTAAGAGCTCATACACTCGCACATTGTTTTGAGGCCATTTGGCACACGACTGAACAGCTTGTACATGCATGCCAGGTCTGAGAGGAAACAAGAGGGGGGAAATAATTAGAAACAAACAAAACATTTTGAGGAAAATCCTTATTGGAATTAATTGAAAAAAGGAAACCATTAATTATGCAAAGATTTTACCTTCTGTTTTGCCGTTCTTGAGCATATGGACAAGGCCAGAGTTCTCCATCTCCACAATGGTCTTCATGTGTTTAGAAATGAGCTCCCTTTCCACCACCTTGACGATGGGCTCCTCAGTAGTCTTGTCCAAGCAGTGCATGACTCGCTCAATCTCTTCATTGATTCTGGCCTCTACCTTCTTGATGTAGACACTGGCACTGTTTTCTGCTAGGAACTTTTGGCTCTCCATCTGAATAAGCAAATATTGGTTTAATTGTATTACATTTCAACGATTTCCAGTTGTTACAAAAACATAAGGGATGCCAAGAATCTACCACAGACTTACCTGGAAGAATTCTGCAGACATATCTAAGAAAGGGCCCTCAAAGTCCTCCTCATATACAGACCTGCCGTCCAGGCCAAGAATCATCAGCATTTGGCAGGCGTTTCTGATGGCGCCCCTGTAATGAATGATAAAACAAATGTAAGGTTTACAAATTAATATTACAAAGATTTAAAATGACCATTCAAATTCTCATGTTTTCGTTTTCAGAAAATGTAAATACATGATTGTTGATGAAGTTCGAATATGTAATAGTGATAGGAAACTTGCAGCATGTCAACGATTTAAAACTGGGGCATATCTAGGAGCAGGCCCAGAGTTACAGTATCCCTTAAGCCTAAAAAGTGAATTAGTATCCCTGCTTACCTGTCCACAACCTCTCCCTTTCTCTCACGAGCAATCATGTCCAGTAACGTCTGCCGCAGGTGGTCTCGAATGCAGCCGTAGCGCACCACCTGGTCCCTGAATATGATGAGGCCGAGGTTGTACACATTCTCCACATTGTTCTGTTGGACATAGACCCGGTCCTGGAAGACGAAAAACAGTGTGGTGAAAAAGACTTTGGATACCGAATGTAATGAAATAAATACTTTGGTCCAAACTGACTCGATTATCAAAGTGTAAATGGAATTTAAGCACCATGTGTACGAAATCTATTCATCTCCATTGGACATTGTAATTGTATGTAATTGTATTTACGTATGTACTGCAACGCAAGTATTTTTCATGCCGACTAGTATAATGCCTCGTTTCCACCGCAAAGAGCGGGTCGGATTGGAGCGGTTCGGTCCGGGTAGTTTGGCTTTTCATTTGCCAAAAGTTGGGTAGGGTACGGTTTAAGCGCACCTAACCGCTCTGAGCCGCTCCTAATCTCAGTACTCCTCCGTTGGGGTACTAGCCGCCTGAAAGGGTAACGAAAAGGCGGAGCTACACACTGCCGTCATTTGATTGGTCGAAAGAATCATTTCCGCCATGTGTATTCATCTCGGCAAGAGTGAAGAGAGTCTTGTGTTTTGGCGAAAATGTGAGCACAGCACTGTTTATTGTGTGGCGTTTTTCCTCGTCAATAAATTAATCAGTTGGTTACACTGTGTCCCACTGCTAGTCACGTAACTGCCGCAGCCAGCACTGTTCGCTCACTGTCTCTATGAGTTGCACCTCTCCGTCTCTGTGTGTTCACCCCATAGATAGTAGGCTAGTAAATACACGCTCACTCGACGTCATTGTAAAAGAGGGTCACCCCTCAATTGATCTTTCGAGGTTAAATAAAGGTTACAAACAAACAAACAACAACACGGGGGGAATAAATAAAGAAGAGGCTGGTTTGACCAAGCAAAAACGAGAGACCGCTGGCTTGACCATAGTTGGTCGAAATAATAATTTCCGCCGTGTGTAGTCACCTCGGCTAGAGTGAAGAGAGTCTTGTGTTTTGGCGAAAATGTGAGCGCGGCACTGTTTATTGTGTGGTGTTTTTCCTCGTCATTAAATGAATCAGTTGGCTACACTGTGTCCCACTGCTACGATGTCACGTAGCTGCCGCAGCCAGCGCTGTTCGCTCACTGTCTCTATCAGTTGCACCGAGCCGTCTCTGTGCTCACAACAACACGGGGGGAATAAATAAAGAAGCGGCTGGTTTGACCAAGCGAAAACGAGAGACCGCTGGCTTGACCACAGTTGTTCCACAGCCCAATAGTTTGACCCACATTCTGGCGGCGGCTATCGCAGTCCAGCCTAAACCCCGCCCTACCAGTAAGGGTAGGGTCGGCGGTGGAAACACCACCGAGATTATTAAAGTGAGCTGTCCCGCTCTGAGCCGCTCCGACCCGCTCTACTCGGTGGAAACGAGGCATAAGAATACATCCACTGTGATTCAATGCGGTGGCAAAATACTTTTTTTTTTATAGGAGCTGGATATGCCAGGAAACCTTTTATTATACACTGCACAATAACGCTGAAAGGTTGCAAAGCTTTTATAGGTTCACGAGAGCATCTGAGTAAATGTGTGGTAAGTGTCTAAAGGTTACGACATAAACCCCTTCCAGAATACATAAATAATCAAGACGGATATCGATGATCAAATATTTACAGAGCTACTCAGGAGCAAGATTTGGCATTAGAATCGACCAGAAGTAGTGCAAAATGAGGAATATTAGCTTGTGCCAATTTATACAGGAGGTGCTTTCTTCTAGCCAACAAACGTCCAGGATATTGCGAATACTATAATATGACTTAAATTAACAAAAAAATGTTGTTGCATTAAAGAGTTTACTTTTAGTTTTTTCAATTTTCCAGCCACCTTATGTTGTTGATTAAATGCAGTTTGACTTCCTACTGCCTTTCAGTTTTTCCTTTATTACAGCAGTGCACAAGTTGGCATTTATCATATTACTTTATAAAAAAAGTAACAGGTCAAAATTTTCAAATAAACAAATACATACATGCTCCACACTGCATTAAAATGAATTAATATAGTGTGTGAAAATCCACAATCGCCCTATCCTGGCCAAATAAATAAAGTTTGGCTAAAGGGAGGCAGTGGCTTCAAACAAGGTGAATACACATGCTGCATCTCTCTGGCTCTCCTCTAGAGGTCAGCAGGCAGGTGAAAAGAACAGCAGGGTGCTCTCATTGCAACGACGTGGTGGTGAGTTTGCCGTACTTAAACAACAGTAAGCAGACTGTCCGGGGGTAAGGCAAGGACAGGAAAAAAAGGAGAGTGTAGAACAAAAGAGAGCCGTGAAGTCTCTGTTCTGGCTGTGCCATTGTTTAGCCTACACATGTGCCTATCTCAAGAGCTCAAATACTCGCACACAAACAACTATGGGCCTGCTGCTGGCTTAAGTAAAAAATCAACTAGTCCTGCCAGTTTCCCAACCAAACAAATAAATAAATAAAGCCACAGAGGCTCATTGTTGGGCGCACAAATTTACAATCAAAGTCCAATAAGTGAAGATTGGCAGTTGTTGGAAACAAAAGGCCATTTCTTTAAAAGCACAGAATTATTCATGAGAGGGAGCAAGCACAGTAATCCACTTGCAGAGGCAACAGAACCCATTGGGGGAACTTAGAACTTACGTTTTCTTCTCAATGACAGAAAAACAAAATAACCATCATTACATTGTGAAATGGTAAAGATTTTAGTAATTCATTCACAACTACGGAACAATTTAATTATAAAACATGAGTAGTATGAGAAAAGACAGCACAACAGCCGACCTACCATGTACATGAGGATATCTCTGATCATAACCATCGCAGTTTGATGGTCATTCCAGGCCTGATTCAGTGTTTGCAGAAAGTTATTATTTAGGGAGTTTAGAACATCTTCCCGTACCTAGAAATGCAAAAAAAAAACACTAAATTAAGGTCAAAATTTTATAATAACCAAGGGTGACTGATAAACATTAGGTCACAACACAAGGACAAACTTTAAATTATTTAAAAACACAGACATTACATTTTACAATTACTATAATTGATTATCTCATATATTGCTTTACTTTGTTGATGAGGTGCTCGGTGACGACCTCCCTCAGGCCTGTGTACAGCTTCTCCCCGTGCTTGTGGAGCACCATGGTGTAGGCGTTCCTGTACAGCTCCTCAAAGCTTAGGCCGCTATTGTTCTTCCTCTGGATCTCCTGGATGGCATTCTTGAGAAGGTCCCAGATGTTGTTCACATACTTCTCATCCATTGTCATCTGGGAAGGGGACAGAAAGATTAAAAGTGTGCTAATGTCTAAATGTCTATTGGTCATTACATCCATATAGTATAAGTAGAAGATGACGGAGATGTCAAGGTCGGAGTATTGGTAAATAAACACGTGATAAAATAAGTAAAACAATATAATTTGTATATAAATGTTATATAATACGAAAACTAACACAATAAAATGAGTTAACAAACAGGCAGATATAATAAGGTATAACAAACAGTGCAGTTACATTGCACGTTTATGACTAATAGTATTGCAGCTTTTTAAAGCTATGTAATGCAGATTTCTATAGATACTCGGTTCCACACTAGGCAAGCAATTTCTACATTTCAGGGTTTTTGAAAGCAAAGATGTTTGATTGATGACTTTCACAGCCAAGCTTGGGTACTTAAGTGTAGCAGCAACCCAAACTAGCCACATCTCTGTTACTTGCCATTCTCTTTGCGATACAATGTATGCAGGTGATGTCGGGACTATTCCGTCTGCTGTCAGAAAACTTTTCAAGCACATAATGGCATTTTGATCGAGTATGTCAACGAGAAGCACCGGAGCTGTTGGCTTTGGTTAACAGGAAGCTGTCATACATCAACAGCAATAAAGAGATCCATCACTGACAAAATTGTGCGAACATGTAGCAGGAATAGAGGCCTGATAAATCCATTGAGGAGGTATCGAGTAGAAAGATTAATATAGCCAGCCACATGTGATAGTGTTGAGAATGTGACACAAATTCAACACAACATGCTTTTAGTTTGGTTGTAGCATATGAAAATAATGAAAAGCAAAGCAAAATACAAGTTAACTGTCAGAGAAGCATAAGCCAAGGCAAGAAACAGATATCACAGCAATCTTGGCACTGTTGTGATATCTTGTCCAGAAACCAGTGCTGTTTGACTTCAGCACACAAGTAACCAAACACCCTCTCTTTTCCTGAGTGTCCAAAATGAAGGATTCAAAATGTAATTTAAGTCAATATATATAGAGGCATTATGACCTTGCTTGGGTTGTGTACCAGTTCTCCCAAAATGTAGTTTTCCAAACTTCTCTACCAAAATACTTATATCCACCATTAACCTTTCAGTATTGTCAAGGGCAAAAGGTAGGCATGAAATTTATATTTTTATCATGACATATTATGATTCCTCCCTAATTACCAAACGCTTGTGGCACACACTTTCTGGGTATCTCACAATATACTAAACCAAGAACATGATCAAAACCTGAACTGACTAGTTTCTGCCGCACTGAGAAATCATACGAAAAGTAGGTATGCATTATCAAAAGCAATAATACCAGCCATATTGAGCAACCAGGTCTCAGTTAGATGTGACAGATCCACATAAATACAGTTTGTCAATGTAATTATAGAATTCAGTGTTTTAGCTATAACCACCATTCATTTAGGCACATGTGATGCCAATTCAGTTTTTGGCCTCATGTTAAACATGACCAAAATGCCTCAATACATTCAAGTTTTGAAAAATGTCTTGTCATTCAATACCAAATTGCAATACTTAAGAGTTTAATCTCATCAATGTCAGTTACAAATAGCATGCAATATGCGTGATGTGCGAAGATCTAAAAGTGCTGGTGATTGGTTGTGTTGAAGCATCCAGGAAAAATACATTAGGTTACAACATAGGTTACGCAGTATGCATCAGTGAGCCTTATGTACTTACTTGCATCTTTCATGTTGCACTGGAAACTACTAAAAAAGTATGGTTTAGGAACTGGTATTAAAGTTAAGGAATCAGCAGTATCTGTATCGATTTGTTTTAAATGATACCTAGCTCTAGTTAACTGACTATAACATTTGCTAAAAATAGACGACTGGTATCAGATTAGTAATGAACAGAACCAGTATCTGGAGACAACAAGTTGAATTGAAAACCAAATCTAGCCCGACAGTTAACCTACATTTTCAAATCATAGGATGTCTCAACAGCTACAAGAAATACAAGAGCTGTAATAGAATCAACAAATATAAATTCCTGAATTTAAGTTTCTAATTGTGTTACCTGGTCATGTCTACACTGTGGGCTGATCTAACAATTGGAAGCAAGTTCAATTTATGAGAAAGGATTAACTGTGTACTCATTATGTAGGCTCACTGACTCATTCTGCCAGACACCCACACATACAACTGGATGTTCAACAGAAAAAAAGCATTTGTCTTTGTTCCAGCTAACACTCTTCATAAGGAATGGAAGGATGTTGAAAGGGACTAGGTAACCAAGCCATGAATGACAATTCCACAACATGACAATTGGGCAAACTACGGGGATCATTTGAGTGGCTGGATGTTTAATTCACAGAAGCACTAGTAGTAGGTAGCTGGGTTGACCAACGTCAACAACATCAACTACTCAAGTTACCCAAGGCATGTTTACTGTAGCCTCTCATTAGGCTGAAGTTGCGTTAGCTTTCAGGCTAACAATACACATTATTGTGTTAATTAACATATGTGACAGACTACGCCAAACGCGTGGTGCAATTAAATAACAACAGCTAAAAAAAGTTTACCGTTACCATAGCGTAAAGATTCTTGCTGACATACTGCAACTTGGTTGGCGTCAAGTCAGTTAGGTTAACATTACCAGGCCTGCTAAACAGCTAGCTTATATTTGCTAGTAAGGAAGTTTCGTTACATATGCTAACATTAGCTCATGTCAAACGATAGCATTATCAAACCAAGCCGCTAACTAACGTTAAATGAACAGAACTGATAACACAGCTCATTTTCTTCAGGTACATTGTCCAGCTAATAGCAGATTTCACGACAATGACTTGTTTTTTTCTCTCGTTTAACCTGCTACCTAGCTGGCAGTTGCTAGCATAAGACCTGTCATCCGCGGTGCTCGAGTCTCATAGTTAGCGTCTCGGCGCCTACAGAGCCGGTGAAGACTTACAGGAAAGGCTCGTATCCTCATCTTGGTGTCCTTCTTGGTGCTGCTTTTGAGGTTGGACATGATTAGTTAGAACGACTTTCGTGTCTAAGTTGACCTGAAGACTACATGAAAGGCAGCTGCTGGTTTGCTTTCTACGCCAGGAAAGCGGCAGGGAAACTCAGTGACCTCCCCTTTGGGAATTAGGTCGGTCTGAATGTCTGTTATGTTGTTGTCACTCGCTTTCTCCTCAGTGGTTTTTGGCTAACGTTAGCTTGTGCTCGCAGTGATGGCGGACGGCTGTACTCCACTGCGCAACGCCGAAGTCTCGCGAGAGTAAAGTCACTCCAGTGACAGGTGCATTCCACAGGTTGATTGGGTAGATAGTAACTGCTAAGTCATAACACAGCGGTTACATTGGCATAACATTTGTTTCGAAGAAACGCTTTCGGTATTTAAAAATTCTTCAAGCGACTATATAATTAAAAAGGATTGACAGGATGGCACTGAGTTCTGAAAATAACTTTATTAGGTGCAAGTGATGCACTGTTTTGCTCCAGGTATCCCTGCCTCTAGGTTAGGCCAACATCCCCAGCTAGAAGCACGTTTTTTTAACAGAAAGCATAACCTTACATGCCCTCTGTGTCAGACGCAGTTTGACCCCATGCTAATTTTCATCGTTGCTGTTTTCCAGACCACCGCTCCTTCCTTGTACGAGAGCAACTTCCGATGACTGACCAACGGCTGGAAGACTGAATATCTTCTAACCGTCATGACGACGCTGTCTGGCAGAAAAAATACACAATGACAAATAGGTGAGTCCACGGAAATAAAAGGCCAGGTCTATACTATGACTGTAGGCCTAATGGTCAATATGCCACAGGCTCCAGGGGTGTGTCATGCACAAAAAGATAAGGGGGCATGGAGTCTCCTTACCCAGAAAAATGA
This sequence comes from Ammodytes marinus, assembly GCF_949987685.1. Taxonomy (NCBI): domain Eukaryota; kingdom Metazoa; phylum Chordata; class Actinopteri; order Uranoscopiformes; family Ammodytidae; genus Ammodytes; species Ammodytes marinus. The sequence goes on along the minus strand of NC_137213.1, from coordinate 21,391,983 downwards.
TTCAGAATAATTATGTAATTTGACATTGGCCTATATTAAAGGTGCAGTGTGTAATATGACATCATCAAGAAAGTTCTACAAAGTTCTAGAATGCTCCCTGGGTAACCCCAACCATTTCGAATAATAATAGAAGCTACAGTGGCCTTCAAGGACAAGAACAATTCTAAATGTTAAACAATGCACCTGATGACATTCCAACTATGACACTTTCAAAATGGCGGCACTAGGCCTTGGTCCAAAATATGCAGAAATATGGACATATATGAGACCCTTTCTAAGGGAAAAAATAATAATTCAAAAAAAAATGTTCAGCTATTATGCACTAAATTAAATGTACTTATGGATATTATAATTACTTTCTACAAAATCTGCTAGGAAATAAAACCCAACATTTTACACACTGCAGGTTTAAAGGTGCAGTGTGTTCTTTTTCAGAAAATAGGCTTAGGCCTAGGCCTACTTGGTAGAAATTTAACATAGCCTAATATTCACAAGTAGCCTATGTTTTAATAAGTAGGCTATAAAATCGCTTGAAAATAATTTATTTATTTTTTTTCCTTAGGGTGGGCCGTTTATATAGGAGCGGGTCCCCCCTATGGAGGCTGCCATAGAGGCCTTCATTTTGCACTCATGATTCTACAGAAGCACAGAATGGACAAACTTAATGGCCATGCATGTCCTGGGGAAATGCACCTGTTGGAAGACGAAGAATAAGTAGCCTACTATAGAATAAACAACTAAATACATCTCCACCTCATCACTTGATATTGTGGAAAGACATGAGGCAGTGGTGGATGATGCCATCTTTAGTAACTAGCTTTTTGTCTATGAAGGCAACTGTAGCGTCTGGTATTATTCTAAAGGGAGTGGTTACCTAGGGAGCGTTGCTTTCTTGAACTTTCACCTTGAGATGCCACTACATATTCAGATATTACACACTGTACCTTTTAAAGGTGCAATGTGTAATATCACTTTAAAGGTACAGTGTCTACTACGGAATATTTAGTTGAATCTAGTGGTGTTGCCTCATGTCTTTCCACAATATCAAGTGGTGAGGTGAAGATGCAATTAGTTATTTTGTCTATAGTAAATTCTTCATCTACCACCCGGTGCATTTCCCCAGGACACCCTAGGCCTATATAGAAACGTGTATGGCTGTAAAGTGTGTCTTTTCTGTGCTACTGTAGAAACAAGGCAGTGCAAAATGGCAGCCCCGTGTTGGGTGACCCGCACCTATGTAGATATAAAAGACTCATTTCAAGTAAATAAAAGAAATAAAACATTTTAATTTTAAGCGATTATATACTAATTGAAACATACTTAGGAATATTTATTTCATTTCTAACAAGTCTTTTATGAAAAATATCAATAGATTCAACACACCATGTCTTTAAATTAGTTGTTTTTAAACTTCACTATATTTTACTTTAGGCCTACTATGTTGTGTAAGTTACACAACATAGTAGGCCTAAAGTACACAGTGTAACTCAATATAAACTGCTGGCAAATGTACCTCTACATTTAGCTGTCATGATGGGAACTGTTGCATTCTTTGGGAGATTAGCGCCAGCCCTCCTTCTCAGCCACATGTTCTCCAGCTTCAGCTTTCTGATTTCCGACCGCATGGCGCTGATCACCTGGATGAGCCTCTGTTCGATGTCCTCAGTGCTGACCACACACATTTCCACCCTGCCTGCAGCTCTCTCAAAGGCATCCGTCCCACCACATGACCCTATCTGACCTTCAAACACACAGTGAGTATACATCATGTATCATGTATAAATCGGGGCCAGCAAGTTATAGGCCTGAGCATCCAATCAAGAGCAGTAGGCTAATCTAGTCGGGCATCACACCATTGATAGTCTAGTCACATAATGGGGAGAGTGTTATTGTCTTCTTAGTGATCTGATGCCTACCACTTTCCCCTCGTCCTGTTAAATATTCATCTACTCTGTCAACAAAAAGTAACAATACTTGCTACTTGGGAGATGCGTAGCCTGCGGTCTAACAGTCTGTGCCAAGGTGATAGAATGAATCGCTTCTCTCCTCAAGTGAGGCCATATCCCAATGTGGCTAAAAAAACATTTTGGTGGATATTAAAGTAACTTACATATTTCTAAAAACAATTTGTTTTCAATCCAAACCTTCACTTTCTTCTTTCTGGCCCTAATGTACAACTGTTTAAAGTATGTGAGGTATTTCTAAACATACTACATTCACACAACTCTATAAACTGAAAACACAGAGTTCAATTCATAACTCAGTGACATGAAGTGAAATAATTATCAGATGGCTGTTGTGTGTTTTATCCTAATATGTGGGTACATAGTAGGGGTGGGAAATATTATCGATTCTCCGATGCATCGCAATTCTCTCTTGAACGATTCTGAATCGATTCAGATAGGTCAATAATCGATTTATTTTTTATTTTTTATTAAATACTAGTACTTCCTGCGCCATTGTGCATGCACACCACACATGTGCGAGTTGTTTACAAACGTGGCTACAAAAGGGCTGAGAGCAGCAAACCCATGACCTGCACCGGCTTTATCTCTGTTTACGTTTTTGTATGAGAGCTGAATTCCAAGCCATACTTTTTGTACAATGTGTTGAAATGACATAGGAAATAATAGACAATAGAATATAAATCCTATAGAAACATGATTTACGAGATTAGAAATAAAATAAAACTGAATCGGTTTAGTTTTTACATACTTCCCTATTGTGTTGAAATGCAAGCTGCATTGATTATTGCACTGTTCATAGAAAGTCATATTTGTGACAAGAAAAGCTTTTCTCTTAATAAAATATTAGAGAAGGTAATTCATCTGTTGATTGTCTTTAAGGATCATCACAAAAGTAGGAAGTGATTAGCAAACTCTGAGTAGAATACTCAGATATGTATATAAATATATTTTTGAAAATCACACATGGGTATACATACATTTTTTTTGCATTGAGATGCATTGAAAACCGATTTTGAATCGAATCGTTGACCTCTGAATCGGAATCGTGAGGGGCCAAGAGATTCCCACCCCTAGTACATAGTGCAGTATTTAGAGGAGAGAATATGAGTCAGTGAGGGTCTGTTTTGGGTGCTGCTCTGCTGCTCTCTAGTGTATAGTAATCTCAGCATCAGGCTAGAGAAGTGCCGGAGGTCCGTGCGAGACTAGTTTGTTTGACATGTTGTGATTAATGTCCTCACAGACCCCTGCTGTCTATAATAGCCTACAGCCTCTAGTTTAGCCTCTTACATCGTTACGGTAGTAGGCCTATATCGCTAAAGCTGTTTTATTATAAAATATTTATTCCAGTTAATTCACTGTTTGACTCTTCTTCTTCCTATTTGAGTAACATTTTACTCTGAGCGGCGCTGCTGCCCACTAATGGTTGATTTGCGTAATGTCGATTCCAACATAAAGGACGCATGGAAGTATGAGGGCAGTGACGGATATAACGTTGTAAACGTACGTCTAATATTGATAGACTCTTTTTGTAGTGCTAGATCCTATTGGCAGATGGATAGGAGCATGCACTATTTGGATTTCATAAATCAACAATGCTGCTCCTGCCTGCAGTTCTTGTCTCACTCAGTGTTCCTCTTGAAAGCCCTTTGCATCTTCTTGGGAATACTTGGGAGGTGAAGCTTGACCACCCATCATGATGTTTGTGTTCAGCTCGTGTAACAATGATACACCATAGAAAATGACTGGAGAATTTCCTATATATCTGATGAGAAAATGCTATGCTCTGTCTTTCTTCAGGTCACATCCTCTCTGATATTGACACTAAGGATGGTGTCATGTTATGTTGGTGGTTTTGGTACAGGAAGTGCAGCTACTGTGCACAGAAGATATGGCAATGTTATTGGGCAGGCTTTGCTCTGTGTTTACCAGACTGTTTGCAAACGCAGTTGTAGTGTGTACAAACACTCCTGTATCTTATATTTTGCAATCAGTTTTCGATTATTTGTAATCATGTCATTTTGCTTGGCAAATAGATATTTTTGTGACACAAATTTGAGCACCCAATTGAATCATATCAAGTTGCTTGCGTGGTGTTTTGAAGCCACATTACCCCCCCTCCCCCCATTCCTCAGTTTGGCATGTAAGCTGTCTATTGATAACAACCCCCTCAGCAACAGACACAGAGACAGCTTACACAAACATGCTGACCGCCTATATTGTCTATTATGCATCGGCGAATCTCTCTCTTAGTCTAAGATGTCTGTGTAAAGTGGTGTTAAATTGTGGTATTACCGTGGGTGAGCACACACCATTAATAAAAATAAATAAAAATTTGTTTTCCATGTTATACACAAAATGCCCAGCAGGTGGAGTGTGCTGTGGTGTGAGTTTAACTAAAATAAGGCCTTATGTATTTGAGCCTCACTCCATGTGCAAGCACATGACATATTCCAGAACCAGGGTAAACCCAAAGGACAACAGTATAAAGTGGTGCCTTTGACAGCAGAGGTAATGTTTTTTTTTTTTTTTTTGCAAATGATTACAGAGGCAGATTTTAATACGCTGCTTTTGATTTCAGCCCTTTTCGTCGCCTTTACTGGCTTTGCAAACATGACACCACAAGGCTCAGGACAAATGCGGCTCCCTTCAAAATCCCGCACTCATCATTTTAGCCAGGTTGCTGTTGACCCGGCGCCAACGCCACAAAACAGGACAAGTAATTTAATTTGCCTCTGCTGCCGACCTTGAAGCAAGGAATATAGGCTAGCAGAATCCCAATAGGGAGGCTTGAAGAAACCCTCCTGGGAGCTAAGAGTGGGGTCGCGCTGTTGTGCCTGAAGCATCTCACACATGCCCATCACCTCTAGGAATACTTTTGTCCTTCAGGTTTGCACAAAGAGAATAGAATGTGTCAATGCACTACCAATGGCAGAAATGGGATAATATTTCTAATCAACTGTAACTATCCATGTCACATCATAGCTACAGTATATAACAATAACATCCCAATGATGATACAATTGCGAATACAAAAAATCTCAATCGAGCCTAAGGTTTTAAAGGCCAATTCTGTCTTCTAAATTTGGAAAAATTTAAAGTATGCAGTCCTCTTCTTTCCCCCAACATATGACCTTTTCTCAAAGTGGAAAATACTGAAGTTGTTGCCAAGGAGTTAACGTCATCATAGCAATAAAACATATGATATACAGTGACTGGCCAAAATACTAGAAGGCCAATATTGACCTGATCCTACAACATGTCCAGTAACATAAGCTTTATCCTGTATGGCTCAAACAGGGATAAGATATTAACCCTACAAGTCTACAAAGTATCACCTCCCCACACATAGAACGGCAGGAGAAATCAGGATACATCTGCTTTTATTACGCAGTACATGTCAAGTATGTTTTATGGTACTTTATCAGCCATGTTTATACCCCATATCGCAGCAGAGATATGTGACGAGACAAGATATTTTGATGCATTGGCATTTCTGTTGATAAGATTACAAACCTTCAAAACGGAGTGACTTTCAGAAAAGCCTTGCAACATTAACTGATATTTCAGAAGCTACTTTCATTGTGTAGGAACTTGTGTGTCCGTGCGGCCATTTTGTCATTGTGACTTGCCACCACAATGACAACGATGATGTGACATTAATGGGTTAGATACATTTACCAATCCCTTAAGTAAAAAAAAGTGTAGGCCTACTTATACTTTGAAGCAAGTTAGTAATGTATTATAGGCAAACACATTCCCCATCCCATTTCTCATCAGTGGGGGAACAAATGTCCTCCTCCGGCCATGTGCTGTGATGTGATCTGGTCGTAATTACAGCCATAACTTGCTGCCCCATCAGGGTGATGCATTAAATCACCCCGGTCAAAATATCTTGGGTCAGAATTCAGTATTGGTCGTAAAATCTAAATATAATACCCCAGAGAGTAAGCTGTTTCACAGAGCACTGCGGTAGCCGTCTGGTAAAAACACACCCAGGGTAATAAGGCTTGAAAGCGGAGCCAGCAGCAAGCGTCTGCTATTGACATTACAACTGTACTACATGAGAATTTTTGTGATAAGCTGTTTGAAAGGAAGTTTTTTAAAAACCCGTCCTATGCATCCTTGTCTTCCACTATGCCAGTATTTCAAACAGAGAGACCTTCAGGTTTTCCAGCCACAACCGTCTTTAATGACATAGCTTATAGCCACAGTCCCATCCAACAGCCTTAATTATGACTCAGTAATCATAGGCTACATATGTTTTCCTTTTCCTCTCTACTTACTATATCTTTTTTTCTCTCTTTTTTGTTTGTTTTGTAAGCCTCCCAGGCCTCTTTCACCCCTGTGTTTGCTCTCCTGTGAGCAAGACGAATCCAGTAGCGAGCAAGAGAAGCTACTGGAAAGTGTTTGTTGACTTTTCTAGCACAGACTGGTGCTCTGTAGGGGAGAAGTCTGTTATTTATGGCTCAGGCCTGTGTGATTGGCTGAAGAGGGATATAATTATGTCTGGCGCACAGCTTAGCAAGTTTTAGAATTACAATAGGTGCCATGTTGAGTTCACAGGTTGCTATGTTACTAAGTGGAGGTTCTGGTACCGTATATAAAATGTTTTTTGATATAGATCTACGTCTGGTGGTTGAACCCTTTTTCTTCCGTACTCCTCCTCAGCCCAATGAAGCATAGGTAGGCCTCCTTACAATTGGACAATGTAATAATAATAATTCATTACTGATATTATATGAGACTATAATGTCTGGGATTTTGTTTTTGTTCAAGAATACGTTTGCGGGGCACTCGTGGTGTGGTGGTTGGAGCGCTCCCCAGGTGAAGCTCGGTCCTCTTCACAGCAGACCTGGGTTTGAGTTCGGCCCGATGTTGTTGACTGCATGTCATTCCCATCTCTGTCCCATTTCACCTCTGTATCTCCGAATATCAATAAAAGCATTGAAAATGCCAAACATTCTCTTGAACTGTGAATTTCGGAAGCACTTTAGTGAGGAAACTCTGTAAGACCAGAATGAACAGGATGAATGATAACCGCAAGAAAAACGTTTTTTAATGTTCATACAGGCATCAGACTATTGTTTGTAGACAGACTTTTCATTTCCCCCCGTAGGATGAGTCACAGGTGAATTAAATATTCTGCAGTGTGCAATAGCTGTAATTTATCACATCTTGAAAGTTCATTTCTATCAGACAAAATGGCAATGAATGACATGAACTCATCTAAATATCCCTGCTCTTTTACATGGCAACAAAAAAAACGAATGAATAAGCATCAGACAAAATGGACGCTATTGCATTTGAAGTTATCTTATAATAAATTAGCATGTGCTTTGTCAATGGCCACCAGTTATGGAGTTCCCTATCTAATTGCCCTGTGCGGTGATGACTGTCACTGAGCTCATTGTTCACATAAATGATGTCAGATGGTAGAGGGGATTTTCAAGGAGCTGCAACGATTTCCACTGAACTGGTGAGAAGGCCTGAGTCAGATATGGAAGATGCAGGATGAACAACCATCTTAATAGTTGGTGAAAGGGCTTGATTTACAGCTTATATTTAAATGCTAAAGTATCTTTTTAAAATTGTAATGTGAAAGTCCCACATGGGGAGGTTTAATTGAATGAATGCTTGTTGATAAATTAAATATTTCTAAGTGATAGAGAAAAATTAAATTCTCCTTTTACAAGCAGTTACTAATGGATATCACCATAGTAGCCTTTATCTCTTCATTATGCAGGGCAGTCAGACAGGGACCTTGAATTGACTAATTGGATTATGTCGGTTTGAATTGTTCTTTTTTTGCCAGCGTGATTCCACACACTGAAACTAAAAAGAGCTGCCATGTACGTACGTATGTGCTCCCCATAGGAGGTGGGAGTTGTAGATGAGACATATAATCCTATTGTGTTTTCCATACCATGGCTTATGTGATCACTGCCTTCAGTGATATACGTGTATTCATATCACAAGTAGCTAACACAAGGATGGGAAGGGAGTAGAGGATCATTCTGAGTAATCCTCATCTAATCCATTTATTTTAAACACTTGGGCTGCCACGCTTAATAAATTGAGACGTGTCTATCATTTTCATGAGCACCGCTGCCTTTGCCTTGTCTCATTTCTTTTGACTTTTTCTGTCTTTAAAGTATTTCAATAAAACACACATCAACATGTGGAACTTGACTTTGCTGTTTTAAATATGTGGTCTTAGCAAATGCTTAGCACTCCATGACAGGATCATTTAATCAGTTTACCTGACGAATCAGATTATATTAGTTACAGGTTTGTTTTTACCAAAAGAGGAGAATAATTAGTTTTTTCTAAACTTTAAACACTGAAATCTAATTCTGTATCTATGTTGATCTATGTGAGTCAAAGATGAGTGTCCACTTTCTCTCTCTCCGTCTCTGTCTCACGGAAATCTGCCAGATCACGCTCAGAAGAAAAAATACACTTTTTGGCCGACGGCATCAAGTATCAGAGCAGACTGGTGATATTAGATACTATGAGATACAGTATCGAGGCTTGGCTGAGTGGATAGTGTAAGTTTAGACTCTGTGATTAGTCCAATTTTTGCACCTAATGACTGGCGGACTTGTATGTCAAGTCAAGTTTTGTATGTTTGTCAAAGTATCCAAACTGGCATTTATAAAGCTTACGGAGTGAGTCATTTGTTTGTTTGTTTATTAATTACAGCTTCTTTCTTTTTTTAAACATTCCCCACCGTTCAAGATTCAGACTTTTAGACCTAGATGCTCATTATAATGGTGCGTCTTTAACAAATGATAACAAATATGAACTGTCACCTCTCTCTTTCTCTCTCTCTTTCTCTCTCTATGCCTCTTTCCCCATCTCCTTAGTGTAGTGAGAAATGCGGTTGTGCCACTTGCGAACTGCAGTGTCCAGAGAGTCCTAAAAAGGGAAGGAGTCTCACACTGATTCCTGGCAGCCCGTGGAGCAGCGGAGGCTAAATTAGGCCTGGTTTCATTGACTTCCAATCCAACCAGTCCCTGCAGCTCAGAGGAGGGCACGCTGGCTGATGCTCAAGGCCCCTGATGCTTCTTCAGAGCTTCTCCAGACACTGCCTGGGTGAGTCCAAGTGTCAGATGGGGAGATGGCATGTGTTCAAAGCAAAAAAAAAAAAAAGGTAATTTCGTTGCTCTGTACTTGTGACATGTGCAATGCATAGATAGTAAATAATATGGATGTAGCATCCGGGCTGACCTCAGTTATTCACACGGCATCCAATAATCCTGGTTTGTGCACGTCGCCATTTTGTGAGAGGGAGGGAGATAGCTGACGTATACCTCGTGACAACGGGGGGAGAGCTGTCACTCAAGAGATCGCGCCAATACATTTTAACCTCCAAAATAATAAAAACTAGCGTGGTCCAAAAAAATTCACCCCCCTCAGTGTTGTCATGGAGATATGACCTAAACATACAGACTAAAATGGTTTTGTGGCCCAGGCTGTAAATAGGTTTAATAATGCTGTGAAAACGGCATATCTAACATTTGAGTCAATGAGAGATGGCTGTCTTCTGCTTCCAGCCCCCAGTGGCACTTCCTGGTTACTACAGTTGTGGTCACTTCCTTATTGGATGCTGGTAAAAATCGCTGAGGTTGGGGCTTGGTGCAATGACCATAAAGTTTTCATTCATTCAGTTGAGAGTTTGCATCTCTTTATAATATTCTGAATAAATAAATAAGAAATGTGAATAACATCCAATGTTCTGTTAGCATTTTACAATCAGTAAAAAATTACCTTATTACGCTTAGTGAAAGTAAAGGCCCAGACACACCGGCCCGATAATCGCCGTCGTAGAGTCTGGAGGGGGCGGGGACACGAATCTGTTTGGTGTGTGCCGTGAAATCGGTCGTTGTAGATGTTGTCGGGCTTCTTTTGAGCTGATTGGGCGGCGGGCAGTCTTTCAGTTGGAGCAATTTGATTTGTGGAGGGCTAGCGAATCAGTGAAGCCCGGAAGTGAGGCGGGTAGCACAAACAGCTAACAACAGTTAGCCATTGTTTTAATGTGTTTGTTTGTTTGTTTCGTTCAGCGAGTACTCACATGCATCAACCCTTGTTGACTGCTCGACACCATGCTCGACACTCTCTGCTAAAAATGGTGCTCTTTATGGTCCATAAATATAAATACGTATTTCTATCTATGTTTACGGTCTAGAGAGCCGTCCCATCATTTCTGGCTTCCGTGTTTTTTCGGGCCACAATACAGATCAGCGCCGCCTGCTGTTATGGAGACATTACGTCCCGCGCAAGCGCAGAGCGTACGGAAAGTCAGCAGTCGGCTTGGTGTGTTCTTTGCACTTTTTTGGCCGCGACGGGAAGACTGGAGCTGCCTGAATCGGCAAACTCCATTTTCGGGTAGTCGGACTGGTGTGTCCTGGCCTTAAAGGAACAGCACAATATGCTATGTCACTGTGTTGCAGTGCCACATTATGACACAAGTTATTAGCCAATACACATGACATTTTAAAAGAAGCCTGAAGAAGTCAAAAGTATCGTACTCCCCAAGAAAAAAGCAGAAATTAGAGAAAATAAGGGGTGGGGGGTTGGGGGGGATCCTTGGATCTTTTAATCATCTTGTGACTCCTTATATTCGCATTGGGACTCCATAGGCGTCCAGACCCTTAGGTTGAATACCAAAGTTTTATGCAACAAAAATAAACCTATGGTTTTATGGTATAGAGCAGAAAGAGGTCGACACCAGGTTTTTTCCTTCAACTTCCCCTTTGACTAGGTTTCAATTCTATATAATTATAAGGGGCTTATGTGTATAGATTTTCAACTTCAGATTTAGCAGTAAAATGACATTTAATAATGCTAATCCATAAAATGTAAAGTTTATCACTGAAATTTGATCTTGGAAGATCACAATACTCTAGTTTGCTCTGAAAACTCTTTTATATTCAGTTTATTGTAGCATTGTTTATCATAAATTGTAGTATGACGGCAATTTATGATAAACAATGCTACAATAAATGTCTGCAACATTTGGTAATTTTGTCAAATAAGTATTCTAGTCCTATTTGAACACTTTGTAACTGCCATGAGACACAGGCTGCAGCTTGTCTTGACCTTTCCTTGTTTATGGTAAATATGCCAAGATTCATTATTAATTAAATCAAAATACATTAGTTTCAACATATAAAGTGCTTAAAGCATTGACGTGATGTTTTTTTTTCTGCTGATAAATGGCTTCTTTGCCTCCCACTCTCCTCCGCTCTTTCCCCTTCGCCGTACTGTCCACTTTGATTGACTGTTTCTCTTTCTCTGCGCTGGCAGTCAGAGACAGGTGCTGAGTGCTGCTGAGTGTTGCTGTGTGTGTGGGCTCCTGGGGCCTGCTACAACATTCCACTGATAGTTTGATTCAGTCCTTGGGAGAGGAAGAGGAGGAGGACAAATGCCTGCACCAACCTCAAAGAAGAAGAGCCGAGTGGGTAAGTTAAGTGAATTCCTGTGACAGTTTACCTGCCATGGGAGGATTGTGATAACATACTGCAGGTTCCCTTTCTTTATTTTGAGTCCCTCAACAGCAGCCCCCAAACAGCTCTCGACTTCCTGATTTAAAAAGCAGTTTCACTGTTTATTTCAATGGCTGCAAAGTAGGTTGCAAAGTGGTTACTGTCACAGGAACTTCCCCTTTTTACACACACAGGCTGCAAGCGCGCTTACATGACTGTTTGAGCACACATAGAGAACAAAAAAGCGCATACACACAGTTGTGAAAATGGAGGTGAAAGAGGAACTTGTAAAAAAGAAAAAAAGGGGATGCAGAGAGGGGCGTGGAAAATACCAAGGTGACCATATTTGGCATCAGTCGATAATGCAAGCAGAAGATGCAAATGAGATAAGGAGTGGTTGTCATGGCGACTTGATGTTGCGCAGTGATGGTTCGCTGTAAACCTGACCACATTTGTGGTATGGCCGTTGCCAAGCAGAAGGTGTCATTATGAGAGCGAGAGAGTGAGCGACATAGAGGAAGAGAGAAATGAAAATGTTGGTTCATCCCCATAGTGCATTGCGTCAGTGTGACCTGTGTTGAAGCGACTCCGTCTGTCCCAGTGGCACGTCAGCGTTAGACAGACACACAGGTAAGCTCACTGGCTATAACACCACTTTCTGATGGATTCATGTCTGTTGATCACTTAAAATGACTTTTTGTATTATGTTTTCTTGGGGGTTCGTTTTGTAATATTTCATAGTTGTGTAATTGGTGATAATTCCCCTATTTTCAACGAACACAAGTTTCTCCGATACTTTTGCAGAAGACAAAGCAAACTGCTACTTCAGCTGGAGGAAAGTCAAAATTTTCATTATTTTTGTCTTTACACAGCTATGTCTCATTTATCTGTGTTTTGCAGGGTTTGTTAGGAGTTTGAGATGAATGGAGAGTTTATTGAATATGTGCAGCAGTTTATCTGGAGGCTGCCTTTTGACATATAAATTGACGAAAGTTCGAGTGAAAGGCCTCTGTGCTTAGGGTGTTTCCATTCGTTTTCATTTTATCTCCAAGATAAGCTTCAAGCTTGAATGGTGCACACACACACAGGCTCACAAATACAGACACACACACACGCACACACACACACACACACACACACACACACGCACACACACACAATGGTGTCAGATGGGGACAAGACAGCGTGCTATTTCCTCTCTCTGTATTTCAAACTTGACAGCCTGAATTGCACCTGCTTCCCCTCACTGCTTCAAAGTGGAAAGAAGTTACGATAAAACCACAAGGTATGCAGAAGGGAAACATGACTGTAAATTCAAATTAGCAAAATAAATTGTCAGTACAACCCATTTACAACTTGCCTAACTTTCATGTACAATTTTAGTGACGTTGTTGCATATTTATAACATCTGTGCTTCCATAGGGCACTCCTCAAGTATCACGTAACATTAGCAGAAGTTGTTTTTAAATGCAGAAATGACCTCAAAGCAATATTTTGCTTCCTCTCTCCGCAGCCTTTAGTGGGCCCCCTCTGCAAGAGACTGTGTACTGCCGCAGTCGTTGCTGTGATGGTCTGTAATGGAAGTGTAATGTGTATTTGCGGCCTTAGTGATAGATGAGCCGTCAGAGTTTGGCACACAAAAGCTCTGGGACATTTCCTCAGTAGAGTGAGACTTCACATCGGCCAGCCAGTGTCATTTGCAGAGGGCTGCTGGGAAATAGCAGAGCACTGAGATGATAGGGAGGCTTAAGGTAGAAAGTTGTGTTCATCAGGGAAGGTGAACAAAGGTGAAGGGTTAGGATTCAATAGTTTGGCAGTGTCAGAGGATTCACTCATGCTAGACTGTGTTGGCTTAGGGTTAACGCCATTGAGAAGGGTTAGAATGCGAGGGGACTTGATAGAATATTCAGAGCTTCCTCGCAATATGACTCTTTTTCTCTGCTCTTTGAATTTAAAAGTAGCAAATATGTAGGACTTTCAAAGGACCGATAATAAATTTTTCTTTTTTTTTTACTGACTGAATTAAAGCAGATAATCCTACAATTCCCTTATGGCAACTTGATAATGATTTTTATTTTAATGATAATCATTAATTGATTTACTTTCTCAAGCTTGATGAAGACATACTGTTTTCGAAGGCTGAGTAGTGTTCCCCGCAGCTATAGTTCACTGATCTTGATGTGTAAAATTGTTGGTATTCCCCTTTACTCCCACCGCCACACGCCTCTTCCTGTTTTCAGTTGGTTAACATTAGTATGTGTGAAGAGTTTGCTCAACCCCAGTGTGTTGATTCCTGTTGCTCTTTGCTCATACTTAAACAGCTCCAAAGCCTCATTGATCTTGTAGAGAGAGCACAACGGTCACACCATCCTATAATCTGTGAGAGACACAGAAGACACAGGAGGAGCAAGAAGCTCCAAATATATGGCTGATCACATTTAGATAAAGAAGTATAAACTAGAACAAAAAAGGTTATTTTTATTGAGAATAAATCTCTGAAATGATCTCTTGTGGAAATGAATGAGCAAACCATCTGGTCACCGCAAAGCTGGGCTTTACATTTGTGCTTTTAATTGGACAAGGGGAACATGGATCCGCGGGTTTTGTCAAGTTGAGGAGTGGTTGTGGTTGATTGGGGAGAATATTAGTGGGGGGAATGAAGATGTTGTCACAAGCGAGCAATGGTGATGAAAAGTAAGCCCAACGGATAACACAAGAAGAATGACAACGAATAGGAAATAGCAGGGCCGAGGAGTGAAATAAAGTCGCAGAGGCAGAGAGCAGCAGAAGCACGGTTGGCGTGCACTCAGCTGCAGTGGAAGAGGGGAAATTCCACGTCAGTGTCTCGAGTTTTGCAGAGAGCCCAGATCTTTTTGGAGGCGCTGCTAATGTGTCTCCTCTTGAGCCAGAGCAACATCAATCATTGTGTTTCCTTATCATGGGTGAGGGAAAACTCCATCGGGAGGTTATAGTGACCTTCTTCTTCCATTGATCAGCGGTCACACAGAATGCTCCGGCTAATCTAAAAGGCATACTACTGTAAGTGTTCTAGCAGGGCTGTTGTGTCATTGTAGGAAATCCTCCTTCCAACACTAATGAATGATGGTAGGAAATAGATCAAGGCACTGCACTGTGTTGTTGTAGCTAAAACTGGATCTTAAACTTAGAAAAAAAAAGTACTATGACATCCCCCTTCTTGTCTGAACTTTTTAATATTTTTTTTTGCCTTAGAACACAAACACGTTGCATCAGAATGGTGGCTAGGTAAAGGGTTAGCACTGCAGCTGGGGGATTTACCACAGATCATCACCCGGGACTTAAGGGCCTGCCGTGTAAATGAGATATGACTTATCACCAGCTTCGTATTAAGGAGAGCTGTGCAGCAGTGGAAACTGCTCCACACAGAGAAACAAGAGGGAGGGTTATTCAGAAAGACAGCAATGACAGCTTTACATAGGCATAGGGACGTTCTTTTGTCAGTTTATTATACGTGCGCATGCAAATACGCAGAGGAAAGCGAATGGTCTTACATCTGTCCACCGATACGTATCCAGGTCTGTTCTTATTCAAACAGGATTCGGCTTTGGTGTGCGGAATTTGCAAATTCATCTCAAAACTATTTAGGATATTCCAAACACGGCAGCGTTGGGAATGCGCTTTCTCCTTGATTCCAAATGAAGCGAATCAGGGACAGTATGCAGGATCAGGTCAACACACACACCTCAGAAACCTGTAAGGATTCCTGCAGAAGCCAAGGCCACTTTATCTCCATGGCTACAAGATATTGCAGCACCAGGTCCAGAACACATTCTTGGAGTCTCCCTTTGGCTCCTCGGCTTTCCCCTCCTCGCGCTGGCAGATGCCTTGAGTCAACAACAATATAGGGGTGTTTAATAACATGTTGCTGACCTTCAACCGAACTGCACTGGTCGGCATCTTTTGAATAGTCATTCACAGAGTATTTACACACGCTGCTTTTATGTATACGCTGACTGTATAACCCCTTTACCGGCGAGGTTCAGTTATATTTAGTGCAGTTCCTTTGTGTTCTACTTTCCAAGTGTGAGGCTGCAATGTGTGAGGCTGAGCTAAGGTGTCTGGGGGTTTGCATGCCACAGCAAAACAAAAATGGCTATATGAAAGAAAGAGAAGGGATACAGGCAGAAGCCAGACCTTATCTGTCCCTGTACATTTCTTTCCATAATTCCCTGTCCACTTCCCTTTTTTATTAGTTCTTTCCGATTGCTGCTTTTCTCCTCATTCACCCTTACCTCTTTAAATCCCTTATTTCACTTGTTTCTATCTTACTGTCTCCTATCTGGTCATTTCGAATATCTCTGTCCCAGCTGTAAAAAATTCCAATGCCACTTTAGGCATGGCCTTTCCTTGCGTCACTTTTTCTCCTCTCAGTAATTTCCCCTTCTTTTTCTCCTTCCTTATCTACTTCCTCCCAATGTTTCCTTCCTACCTCCTTTCCTTTCTTCCCTCTCTCCTTCCCTAAACTTCAGTGGATAGGCAAGGGCAGTGTGGCTGTGTAACTGAACCAGCACTTCCTGGAGTTGTTTTAGGGAAGGGGGGGGGGCTGGTGGGGAGGGGGTGTGGCAAGCCTTCAGTGAGGAAGAGCGGGGAGGGAGGGAGAGGGGGACTGCAGGATCTGAATGCCCAGTGCAGTCAGGGCTCCCTCCTCTTCCTCCTCCTCCCTCCCTCCCTCTCCACAGCTGTTGCTACTGCCACCCAGCGAGCGCCACTTTCTCCTCTGGGCAGCAGACAGACAGACGATCCAGAGGCGGCTGGGGGAGTCAGTATAGAGAGACAGCCCAGCTCAGCCACTTTTTCTGTGAGACACTAGGGGAGGGAAGACACTAGCGCACACAGCCAACGCTGCAACGCACACACACACACACAATCGCATGCACAAATCAAACAGACAAACACTCCTCCTCTGTCTCTCTCTCTCTCTCCCTCTCCCTCTCTCTCTCTCTCTAGCCCTCTCTCTCTAGCCCTCTCTCTCTAGCCCTCTCTCTCTCACTCCGGTGCTCGGCTTGGCGCGGCTCCTCCACTCATTCGCTGCTGATTTCCCCCCCTTGCTCACTGGCTTGCCACTCGTTTTTCTGCCTTGCTGCTCTGCCTGCCTGCCTGCCTGCCTGCCTGCCTGCCTGCCTGAGAATGGTCCAGCCGGTGCCCGGGGGTCTGCTGTCGCGGCCTGTCTGAACACACACGCATAAACACAGAGTCCATCTCGACAAGGCGGAAGCACACACACAACACAACACTGGAGAGCAATGTGAGAGGTAAGAGTCTGGTTTATAGCCCTCCTCCTTGTCTCATTGGTTCATCTAGATCTTTCCTCCTGTGCTCTGCGTGCGCTGCAGTCTTTACTTTCCAAAGTAAGCGAGCTGTGTGCATTAGAGCATAGGTAGAGATTGTTTGTCTTAGTGTCTGCCATAGTGTGTGCGTGTGTGTGCGTGTGCGTGTGCATGTGCGTGTGTGTGTGTGTGTGAGAGAATGTGTGTGTGTGATCAGCATGTGGGCCACAGGGTAAAGATCTATTTGTCACAGTTTGTTTTATAGATATAGGCACACAAACACACACACACACAGACACACATGCATGTACATACACAGACACAGTAAGACACATTCTTGGCTCAAAGCAGACAGTCATACAATAGCTACTTCCTGAGGGTAGCGCTAGTTAGCAAGAAAATTTGCTGGTGTGTGTGCGCAAGCGTGTGCGTGTTTGTGTGTGTGTGTGTGTTTGTGTGTGTGTGTGTGTGTGTGTGTGTGTGTGTGTGTGTGTGTGTGTGTGTGTGTGTGTGTGTTTGGATGACCGTGGTTGTTCCAGGAAGCAGTGGAGAGGATCAATAGATCGCCCACTCAGCTTTCATTCCCTTCGTCTGACTCAACCCTGGACATGTTGGGAGTTATCCTGCAGGGCTTGGTTAACAAGGAGAGTGGCAAAATTTGACTCTCTTACCTTTTCCCTCCCTTGCTGCGTCAGCCTTACAGGGGGGGGGCATGGTTTAGCATGCCGCGAATGTGTGTGTTTCTACGTGTGTGTGCCGTGTAAGACAAACTCCCGCCCCGCCGCATGTAAATTATCTGTGACATGTGAAGCTGCTGCTACCTTATATGGTGAGCACAGTATTTCAGTACAGTTGGATCTTGCCAAGCATTCCGGGTCGCGGGAGGAGAGAGTGTGTGAGAGGGTGGCTCTGTCTGTGGTGTGTGTGTGTGTGTGTGTGTGTGTGTGTGTGTGTGTGTGTGTGTGTGTGTGTGTGTGTGTGTGTGTGTGTGTGTGTGTGTGTGTGTGTGTGTTAGCGTGTGTGTGACTAAGTGAGTGTTTTCATGCGTCTGACAGAGGGGGAGTGACTGAGGAGAGAGAGGAAGAAAGTTGAAGAGAGAAAGAAAGAGGGGCAAGAACGAGAGCGAGTAAATGGAGGGATTTTACTTGTCTGATGTTTAAACTGGAGTGAAAGTAAGTCGTTTTCACTCTTTATTAAGGCTTTGGGAGATAACGTAAGGTTGCCCTGTGATGTTTTTCCTCCTTTATGGGACTTTGGGTTTGTCTTTGTGCCATATGCTCATGTAAACAGACGCAAAGTTTATTTTCTAATGTCAGATTCAAATACAATAATTTCAAAGTTCTTTTTCCAGACATTTGTTTTGTCTGGGAGTTTTAAAACTGTTCGAATAACAGCAGGACACGGTTTTGGTCAAATATGAAATGTGAAAGCCAGAGGATCTTCAGAGGTTTAAACTCTAGCCTTCCTTCTCTACTCTCCACTCTTTGTCCCTCTCTTCGCCACCTCTGCCCTCCCCCCTCTCTCTCTCCTCTCTCTGGGTTTCCTCTTGGTGGTGTGTCCGTGGTTGGGGCGATGATGAGGAATGTTGTTGTTTTGACTTGAAGGCATTCAGGGTGGCTCAGACAGTAGCACACACACACACACACACACACACACACGCACACACCACATGCGCAACACAGGACAGATGTGCGGCAGATTGCATTGTTGAAACAAGATCCCCATGGTAGCTCTGCTGCAGGTAGACTCTCAATTTGCTGTGCGGCAGAAGCCTTAAGGAACATAATGCTGTTGTTGTCACCGTGACTGCTTTGGCTTGTAATGTGAAAGGTAATATCATGCCCTGTGTGTGTGTTGTTTTATACTGTGTGTGTGTGTGTGTGTGTGTGTGTGAACTCAGGTGCAAATTGCCCAGCATTTATGCGTGGTGCTTATGATCTAGGGTCTGCCCTACAGACAGGATTATGTGCATGGCTGAATCTGCGCTGACAGGTTAAGCCTTTCTTACACGGGGGCTTCTCTGTATATGTTCCTAATGTGTTATGAGCACATTTCAACCCCTCCGAGCAACAGTTTGACACAGCTTTGGCTGAGTAAGACCACCTCTCCACTTCATGAAATTCCAAGCTAAAATGTCTTACTGACTAACTTTTAGAGACATGGTTGAGTTTTAACTTGCCCCAATATTGACCTATTTCTATTCTTTTCAGAAAGACAGTTGTAGTTGTTATTCCAATATATAGAGGAAGCATTGCCACTGTCTACCTCTATCCAAACCAGACAACAGCTCTAATAAGCAGTGTGAGCCGCATGTCGAAGCTGCTGTTCCAGGGAGATAGTAATAAGGGTCTAGTTATTTTGTTGTTGTTCTGTCCAGAGGTACGCGTGTCAACACAAGCCTCTCCGTGTTTTTTCTTACAGACTTTTTTTTATATATCTTAAACACACTCCTGCCCCAATAGTCTCATTCTGTCACTCACATTCTCTCTCTCTAGACACTTTTCTTACCAGGTCTTTGTTTCTATCATTTGACATTGCTATATTAGAAGCAGGGCCCAACTCAAGACAGATGGCGTGAGTTCATTACCATGGCAAGTCCTACATGAATATGATTGACTAAATGAAATGATACAGATAACCAGTGCACCGGATAAACTTGGTCACTAGCAAAGTATGTTTGCATGTAATGTACGGAAAAGTGAAGCTAAACAGAAGTACTGTGTGTGCTTTGTGTTAGTAATAGCATACATGATTATACTGTGGTGTATGCTCAGGAATGAAAATACATTCTGTTCTGTATGTCTGTAAATGTATCATATGAGGCAAAGCTGTTGTTCCAAAAAGAAATATTTGAACACATTAGAAAGTCTGTTTAAAGACGGATATTTGATTTCAGAAACTACTATGATGTGTTTGGACAGCAACACATACTGTATGTAAAATGTCAAGATCCGATGACATCTATAGCTTATGATTCACATCATTTTAACGTCTCAACAAATGTCAGACATGTCATGTCAGGCAATAGTTTTTCGTTTTTCCTCTTATTTTTTTTATTTAAAAAAATGTAAGGTGTCACCTGTCTGAAAATGTTGACATCAGCCTGAATATACCTCAGCACACTGACACAGACAACATAAATGTGAGCTAATGGGCCACTCATTTAACCATAAGGACAGCCACTATCCTCACTGTCCGGTGACTTCACCACATCCTTACGCACACATCCGAACACTAAGACTCAGTGTTGCAGAGTCAGATATTCACCACAGTTTAAGAATACTCGGTTGGGACACATAGAGAGAGGTCTGTGTGTTTGTTTTGTGTTGGGTTTGTGTGGACGTTAGCTCAATCCATGTATGCTAAACAAGAGATCTAATTGTTTCCAGAGGTTCGGAGGAATCAATAGGCATTGTGTGTTGTGGGTTCCCAAGCCCAAGACTCACTTTCAGAGCCACGTTATTTAAACTGATGACCAATGCGTCAGTTAAACAAAATAGTCAAGAGGAGATGTTGTCACTACCAGCTATGTTTATACTCATATTAGCAAGATTTAGTTTTTGTGGAGCACTGCATCCCCATGTGAGTTGTTCCATCTATAACCTCTATTCAATCACTCTTGCTTAAAGACATATGAGCTTGTATAATTTATTTTGAATGCTACATGCTGTTGCTCTATAGCTCTTATTCTCATTTTAATGCGGACCCTACTGTGTGCAATCTCTCAACCTACCTGAAACGTTGCAGCAAAACAAACCCAGTTTACTCACGGATGTGTGTGGTATTGAAGAGCTATAGTAGCTAGAGTAGCAACCTCTGAGTGGGTGTGTGTGTGTGCGTGCGTGCGTGCGTGTTTGCCAGTTTGAAAAAGATCAGGCGACTTCGAACAGCATATGGTCACGTGTCCACATATGCACTAGTGTGTGTACGTGTCTATTGAAAGGGTCAGTGAGGGCAATATTGACATGCTTTATTCTGAGCACATGGAGCAGCGGTAGCAGTGAAGAGGCCCCGGGGTGTTGCATTTCCTCCGGTGTCCTCCACTGGGATGACCTGCCTCAGCATACTGTCACCCTGGATCCACCTCTGTCAATATGCTGAAACCACTCCTTTGGCTAAACAGCAGCAAACCAAACGAGACAAACGCCTCTTTCTCTGCAGTCGAAGCTGAACATAGGAGCTCGGCCTCTAAGCTACAGTATAACCTAGGCTTCCGTTCCAGATCTTGCAGTATAACAAGTAGCAAAAATATGGGTTTAACATCCGTCACACTGCACCATTCAATGCACCAGTTTAATATGTTGTATGTGATTGTGCAGTATAGAGCCTCCAGTGACTCCTGACCGATGGTTTGTTAAACAAAGGTACTGATATCCTGCTTCATTTTTCAGGAAGTCTTACCATAACTGGGATCTACCACGCCTTCTCTCTTGTTGTCCCTGGCAGTTAATCACAATGACAATTTCCAGACCAGCCCATGGTTAGCCACCAGCGCGCTTGCTTTGATTGCGCTAACCTGTTAATAAGTTAGGACATGCCATAATAACCAAGCAGATCTCCGGGTTGAAGGAAATCCCCCAGAGCACCATCCATCACAGTCAACTATGCGAAAACGCTGGTAGGTTTTTTTTATATGCATAGTTTGCGCTTTCTTTCGAGGTGAAGAGAGGGTTTCGTCTTTCGACTAGTTGAGAACAGATTTTGTTTTGTGACTCATTACCAAGGGAAAGCAAAAGAAGTGCAGGCTTGCTTCTTGCGTGTAACAAACTGTTTGTGCCGTCGAGACACATCCCTAACGTCACATGACCATGGGCTGACGGTGATGGCGCTGTTATTGAAGACACACTTCCTCCTTCTTGCAGCCGCGCGGCGTTGTGGCCACGTGTTCTAAATAGGGTGATAGGAAGAACACTTTGTCTGTCAGTCGCTCGCTCTAGCATTTCCCCTTCCTCCGGTGTGGTTGACCTTGCACCAGCATTGCAAGACCTTGGAGTCTGAGGGAGTGCTGCTGAGGATGCTGGGAGAGAACGCAGGCCGCAGACACAAGCACATTGAGGGGGCACAAAGGCACAGGCATGCAAGCAGTTGGAAGGGGGGTGAAAAGAGCTGGAAGACCAAAGTGGGAGTCGGAGCCGCCGGTTAAAAAACTGTATAAATGATGTGGTTAGTGCAGAAGAGTGGATCATATTATTAAACAGTCATCTGGATGCCACGGAGACAAGGGGGACCGACAGTTAAAGTGGAATTAGATGGAGGGAGTGGCATACTGACAAGCAAGACCATAGAGATGAAGAAATCAATAGGGGAAGGACAGCCATGTCCAGACATGATAGATCGTAATGAGGGCTCATTATCACGCTGGCACTGTCTTATACACCACCATACTAAAATGTCTCCCTCTCTCCCTCACTTAATAGATAACATAGAAACAGATTAGGCAGCCAGACAGAACGCAAGGGGCGTCAGCTTTTCATGCTTCAAGCCATCATATTCTCTGATTTGATTGAAGACGGCCCCTGGTGCCTTCAATTTATTAAAAAATATATCTATGTAAGATTTGATATGATATATTTCTCTCTTCCACCTTTTCCATTCATGTCCAGCTGTGGCTTGAGTTCTGACTGATTAAACTTAGTAACTCATTTATTATTATTATTATTATTATTATTATTATTATTATTATTATTATTATTATTATTATTATTATTATTATTATTATTATTATTATTATTATTATTACAGAAATGATCTTTGCTCACCTTAACTCAACTTTGTGCAAAGTATATTTGGGTAGTAAAAGTGTGCAGTCATCATCCTTATCGTACTGAGCAATAAATACGATATAATATATATGATATTGGAAACAAAGGTCCCGGGGCATACAGGGTTACACAGAAAGATTAGACTTGGCTGACTTGGCATTTTCACATGCACTATGTAAACAAGCAAACGGCACGGTAAATGTTGGGCGAGTTTCACTCCAGGACGAGACACGTAATCCAGCGGCTCTTGGTCAAAATGTTTTACGGCATGAAAAGCCTATAAATACTGACTCGGAAACATTAATACTTCTCATGAAAAATCAATAATCTGTCATTTGGAAATATGGACCAGGGAGGTAATGTATCTTTTATGTTTGCATTTTATTGAAAGGTTCATTTATTTTGAGTCTCCCCTCTAAAGTGCATGAAATGAAAGGTAAATTGTGTGTGTGTGTGTGTGTGTGTGTGTGTGTGTGTGTGTGTGTATGTGTGTGTGTGTGTGTGTGTGTGTGTGTGTGTGTGTGTGTGTGTGTGTGTGTGTGTGTGTGTGTGTGAATATTGTGGGGGTAGGGCAGTCTAATAGCGTTTGTGTTCTGATTATACTCCCACTCCAAAGGTCGTTTGTAACAGTTATGCTACATTTGCTATTCTAGGGGTCATCCAAGGTGATGCTAAGCGGTTTCCTCCTTCACTCTCCAACGCTCCCTGTAACATATATCCATGTTGCTGCTGGGTCATCATGACCTAGGCTGCACTGCTGCAGGGCTCTGATATAGAGTGTTGCAGTGTTGCAGTGCCGTAAAGTTAGCAGCAGTTTCGTGGCACTGCTGTAGGTGCACCCGCTGTTCTGCGAAAAAGCGATTTCTCTACACAAGGGTGTGGTGAGTTACCCTGCCCGTGCGATAAGAGTCGAATGGGCCCACGGGAGCCCAGTCATTCAAATTCCTTGCGCAAAACCCCGTGCAATGGACTCACCCAAAAATAGAAACCACAGACAGGCAACATTACAAAATTCTGAACACTAAACACGTCGCAACCCATGGTCTCTTCTGCATGTGATACATGGGGAATTTGGATGAGCCAATGATAAACACAGTGTTATTGCAGGGTTAAAACATCTGTGTGAGATCAGGGCAGTATATGGCTGTGACGATGACGGTTACTTTTTATTTAAAAAATGCTTGAGTTGATTTGGAAGGACTTCCATGAAGAGTTTTTTTTTTGTTGTGAAAGAAATATATCATCTGTTTGTTAGAAATCAAGTAGTCATAGAAATAGTGTGCTAAGCCATTAGTTTAGCCTGCCTCTCTCTCTCTCTTTATCTTGCTCTCTCTCTCTCTCTTCCTCTTGCAGCAGCCAGGTCAGCCTCCTCTTTGCTCCTCCCCCTGCTCTCACCTGGCGCTCGGCCCAGAATGTTGCTGCAACTCTGCTAGCTCTCATTGGTCCCCGCTCTCACACCGCTTCGCAAGAAGGGAAATGACTAACCTCTTCTCCCACATGCCCTGCCTTGACTTCCCCCCTATGCTTTCACTCTCTCCCTCTCTTTCACCTCTTAACACATTTGCAATGGCCGGCTTTGCTGAACTTGACTGTAAGTGATACAGGATTTGATCCGATTTTTCCCTGCGGCGACCAGGGGAGGTGGAAAGTTGTGAATGGCTACTTTGTGCATTTGTGTGTGTGTGTGTGTGTGTGTGTGTGTGTGTGTGTGTGTGTGTGTGTGTGTGTGTGTGTGTGTGTGTGTGTGTGTGTGTGTGTGTGTGTGTGTGTGTGTGTGTGTGTGTGTGTGTGTGTGTGTGTGTGTGTGTGTGTGTGTGTGTGTGTGTGTGTGTGTGTGTGTGTGTGTGTGCGAGTATGGGTAAGTTTGTGTGTGTGTGGGTGGCGTGGCGTGATGAACGCGTGTGCACACCATGTGTGTTTAGAGTGCAGGGCGGGTGAAAGTTTTCTTTGCTTTAGCTGACACCCCTGCATTTCTGGCATTTTAGCATATTATTTATTCCCACAGCTACGTAGCTTAGCTATAGGACATGACTTGAGAAAAAAAATATTGTAGGTCAGATCAGTACATCCAATGAATTTAAAAAATAAAGAGACAATAAACCTGAAAGTTTTCTTTGAATGTTTATCATCTAACTTGCCTTTTTCTCTGTCTTTCCATCCTTTTGTATCCCCCCCCATCTCTCTCTCTCCCCAGAGGAAGTGCCTTCCCTGATGTCTGCTGCAGCTTGGACCTGCTTCTACAGCTGTAGCTCTACCCTGCCTCCCCCCCTGCCTCCCGCCTAGCTCGCTTGCTGCCACGGTAACACGTGTTCAAGGACAGAGACCTGCTCATCCCTCCACCATCAACATCTGCCGCTCTCACGACCAGCTGACCATCCTGTAACCCCAGCAGCCCGACACAATCCCCCAGGCCCACGCAGCATCTCACCCACCTTGCCTTTCACCATCGCCTTGGGCCCTCTAAGCGTCCACTCAGTCCACAGTGCCCTTAACCCAGGCTACCTACACCTAGACTAATCACCTTTGTTGCCTGCTTCACTGCACCTAACCAGAGGGCTCCCTTTTCTTTTTTGGCAACTCAAAACGTTCGGCGAAATCATTTACTGGATATAAACTCTTCCTGTTTGATTGATTGATTAATCAGGATAATTATCCATGAACATACACAGCGAGAAAAATAAAACACCGTCCTGCAACATTTCCCTTTGGAACAGGAGCCCTTCCTCAATCAATTAGGAACTTTATTTTTCGTTTCATTTCAACTTTAGACGCACGTATCAAGACTCTTAACAGATAAGCAAACAAAAAAAAAAGACCTGACAAGTTGTGGATTAAAACACTAGAGGTACTTTATTTTGCGCTCGTTGTTGAGTTTTTCAGCTCGGAATACCTTTTTTGCCAGCGTGTTGCCATGGCGATGAACATGTCACACATCCGCGACACAAAGTGGCTGACGCTTGAGGTGTGCAGGGAGTTCCAGAGGAACACGTGCTCGCGCTCAGACCAGGAGTGCAAGTTTGCTCATCCGGCCAAGAGTTGTCAGGTGGACAACGGACGGGTGATCGCTTGCTTTGACTCACTCAAGGTAAGAATCTCAGACAGACAGATAGGCCAAGATATGTAGAGTGCCAGCACATTCAGTCTGACAGGCAACATATGTAGTTCCAAACTGGAATAAGCAGTTTTTCTAACATCATGGAGTAGAGTTCACCATCTGGCCACGGCATGTGCTTTCCCCTGCCTTGGTCCCTCCTATTTCTGGTCATCTGACTGCAACATGTGATCAAAGGGACACAGAGGGAGGGGTGTCAGGCAGCGTTTTAGTTTCAGGAAGTAGAAGTGGGGCGTTTGTAACACTGCACTGTGGAATTTTCGAGAAACGGACTGAAATGTTTTGTCTGGTGTTTGCTGCTCTCATTTCCAACAGGAGTCGTTTGCGAGTCAGACGCATTTCCGACTGATTACGCTCATTATGATGTGCATAAACACTCTTGAATGAATTTACTACATCAGCACAGTCCCTCTGGAAGTGATACACACTGCTGTGTGCCAGCTCTTTGAAAGGAAAACTTGGAGGAATAGACGTTCACGTGTACAGACGCATATGGATGCCGTGAGCACCACACGTTTCAACAGCTAGAGAGGAGCGAGGCGATAGCGTCATCGTGGAGATCTCGCTCAGTCAAACCACTTCCTGTTCAGAGGCCCAGGGGCAGTTAGGGGGGTTTTGTTTGTGGGTGTGGGTCTATATATGCGTGTGTGTGTTTGAGAGCAAAGTTGGGGGCAGATTTGGGGCACGGTATGCAGTAGTTTTCCATTTTTAGGCAGGAAGGCAAACACCTCTTTCCCTTTCTCTCTCTTTCACAATCTGTCTTTTTATCGGAGCACAAGATCTCTAGAGAAGGGCGGACCTCGACCCAAAGTTTCCAGCACTGACACACACACCCACACACACAGGTTTGGCTGTGTTGTGTTTTTTTT